>NC_056727.1:1149274530-1149379530 GCF_019279795.1 Protopterus annectens
TTTTTTGTTCTGCTAATGTTCTTTTGTGAATTAGGGTTGTCTGGCATGTAAGGCACTAAGCTGTTATCAAATTGCTTCCTCCAGTCAAACGTATAGGGTTTGAATCCTTATACCTCCATTTGCCTACAGTGTGACTTTGAGCAACTCCCTCAGACAGTGCTTTTGGGTTACCTCTGAAAAGTCTGATTTTATCCAGTGGGTTTACCTAGTTAAGAAGTATAAAAGAAAATAATATTACAAAGTTGTCCCTTTTTGGGCCTTTCTATCCCTCAGAGTCACTCTAATTATTATTTTTGGCTATGTCCAAAATTTTGAGAATATTTTCATCTGTCCATTGTAAAATAGCTGGCTTTCTGCAAATTGCTGTGGATTGCAATCACTTAATAATTATAGAAGTGTAAGTTTTAGACTTTGTATCCTTTAGAAAATTATTGCTAATGCAAAGCTTGTTATTTTAATAACTTTCAAAGCATATAAGATAAATATCTGAAATCTCTTTTTCCTGATTTAATAGATTCATGATCTAAAGGTTTGAGTGAGCATGGGGGAGGGGCGCAGTGTGTTGCACTGTATGGTTCTTATGGCACCTAAATGAAATACACATCTTGGTCACTATTTATATATTTTGGTCTTTCATTTCACTGCAAGCAATCATCTGAGGGGTTGTGATTTATCCATGTGTGTGTGTGTGTGTGTGTGTGTGTGTGTGTGTGTGTGTGTGTGTGTGTGTGTGCGTGTGTGTGAGCATCATCCTATACACTATGTTCTTTAGATACGCTCCCTGGTTTTCTTGTTTTGTTTACTGTTACAGTGTGCATATTATCTGGCTGTGAATAAACACAACAACACAAAGCTGATAAATATATTTTAACAATATAATATTTAACTATGGATACATTTTTAATTTGGCTTATTTTTTTCAGGAACAAGTGTGTAAAATGCACTGTGCTGGGCTGCAACAGTTTGTCTGGTGCTTAATGCAGATGAGTATGAGCTGGTAATGAGCTGCTTCTTGTAGTGCAGCATTGATTCCCTCGATCATTGGTTTGTCTAGTGTGAGTCTGACTATGTAACTTCACAAGATATCATTACTGGGCTACTTCTAGACAGTAACACTTGTGCCCAGTATACTGTGCCAAGTTGTTATCAAACACATTTCACATCTGCCTTGAATTTTTGCATCATTTACATAACTACTCTTTGACTATGAATCCGTGCATGTCTCTTAGAGTTTAATGAGTGCCAGATGAATTTTCAATAAATTAGTTTCAAAGGAGGAGAGGTTTACTGTTGCTCATGCTACATCTGTTTTCAATGTGAGAGTGCTTTGTTTTGTTTAGAAAATAGCTTCCAGTGTTTTTGCTTAAAAGTTAAGTTTTAAATTAAATTATATCTCAGTGATGATTGTAAAAATAAAGAAGAACATAGTATGCAGAAGTGTGAAGAGTGATTTAGTGTAATGGCGGAGAGACACGTAAGTATTGGATGTGAGGAGGGCGCAGTCCATTACCTTGCCTAGCACCCTATTGGACCATGATCTGGCTCTGCTGGCAGTACTAGATAGAAGTTGCAGCAGAGTATTATCTGCGTTGTCCATTTGTTCCACATTATGAAAGATGTTCAACATTCTAAGGATTGAAGGTTGAGAGCTATGCTTCCTGAATTATAATGGTTTAGTCTGTTAAACTCTACTCCATTCCAAATCAGTATTAAAAATAGTGAGCTGAAATTTCCACTTGCCATTTTCTTTAATACATTAAAAAAATGCAAGAGTACTGCCAGTTACTCAGCTTGTTGCCGGACAATAAATAAAGTAAATAAATTAATACAGCACATGTGCTCAAAGGAGGGGAAGACTTGGCTAGACAGAAACTTTTCTCCTGTCCAACACTGGAATTGAAACAGATTAAGAAGGAACAGTAACTCCATGGCCTCACCCGGCATTCCATCCCCATTTTATTCATGGAGTAGCTGCTCCTGGAATCAGTAGTATTACTTGTAGTAGTTATGTACTACTGTGAGCAGCTCATAACTCTCAGCTCTCTCATTTTTTTGTTAGAAAATAATGACATTTAAGCTCAAATATCAGGGTGCCATGAATTTCTGAGTGGTTTCTTAAATAATGATTTCCAGAGTTCACTTCAACTGCCATTGCACCGATGCTATGATGATGTTATTAAAGCCGTCACTTGATGCACGTGATAATTCACCTGTCTTTGGTATTCAGCTAATCAGGAAATCACTAACTCTACTTCATCTGACTGATTCAAGGTATTTCTAGTTTGGGAATAAAAGTAATAGGAAAAAAAATGCATGGAAATGAAATGACCCTAGAGCATTTTTTTTTTTTTGGTTCAGCACACATTGGGGAAAAATCTGCTTAATGGGGGTCATTGTTATCCTCCTACTAGTAATGGGTGAGCTGCTTAACTGACTTATTGGCTGTCTGTGAACTTATGAACCAATTAGACTGGGTACTGAATTAGATAATTTTCAGGCCTAATTTAATTTGTAAATCTGTAGCATCAATTGCAGTAGGTCTGAATGTATAGCCAGTCATTATTTGGCAAGTACTGTCTCTGTCTGTTTCACACCCAAAACACTCATCTAGCAGTTATGGCCACAATATTCAGGGTAGTTTGTTTGTTTTGATGGTTGGTTGATTCAGCAGGTCAGCGGACTGGCTTTTATTCAGTTACGAACCATTAAAATTAAGTGAGATGGCCATCAAATATAGTACCTGTCATTAGTCAAAGTCAAAGTAAACTTTATTGTCGTTTAGAACTACACGTGTAGCCTAAATTAAATTTCGTGCATCAGCTCAGTTCTTGAGATTACAAAGGAAAGTGAAACAACACATACAAGTAGAGGAATAAACATAACTAACAAATACAATACTACTCCCAGAGACATTTACCAACACTCATATATTAAAAGAATACCCTCCTGAGTTAAAATAACTACCCTATTTAAAGTAAAACAAAACAAAAAAAAAACAACCTATTACAATTAGAACTTATGGCAGTGTGGTAAAAATCTCCTACAGCAGGCCAATATATGTTTCTTGGGGTTTCTACCTCTATTTCTCAGATAAATGTGTCATCAACTAGCCACCAAAGTCTTCTAGATTACTCCTGACAACTGTAATAACTTAATGACTTTTTCAGACTAGGGCATCAGATGGACCAAAACCAAATATGTGCTGCATGTAGTATAGCACAGATGTCTCCGTGTTACTAATAAGCTGTATGCTATAGTCCTGGATTTTATTTACTACAGCTTTCACTTGTACACTCTCAGATTCTGAGCAAGTATGGGTGCCAAATGATAAAGACTTCAAAAGATACAATAGTTCATAATGAAACATACATAGTTCAAATAACGAAGAAATAACAAAAAAATCTATTTCAACTTAATGGTACATAGGTAGGACATGTGACTGTGCCATCAATGACATGAGCTCAGGAAAGGACCTGGTTATTGATAGGATGAGGCATCTAACAGCAAGCTGTCCAATTCTGGGAGGAAGGTTTGAGGGGAATTGTTGCTATGCAGCATCTGGCAGAGGCCATAACCCTTGAGGTGTGGGGAAGCTGGAGGACAAAGGTAGGTTGAGGGAAGGGGGCTGAAAAATACTGATAGCTAAAAAGCTGGTAGCGCATTACTAACAAAATATACTGAGTAATTTAAGCTATATATATTGGAAAACAAAGGTTATATATAGCTGTAATGAAAAACAGATATGCAGAGGAAGTACTGAATAAGAGAACATTTCGGTTTTCAAACAATGTTTTATCAAGAATGTGAATTTTATTTCTCACCTCAGGTTGGGAAAATCATAGCCCCGTTCCCATCAAAGAAAATGTTGTGTAAACCATTTCCTGTGCCCTGGTAAAAGTAAAATGGAATTCATAAGAAAGTCACTGAAAAATGATCACTCTCACAGCTGTTCTCTGCTATTCTGGGAACTGTCTCCAGATGAAGAACAAAAATTATTACCATACTCTGCTGAAGTTTGAAAACTTAAGTAAAACCAGGCAATCACTGGTTTTGCAATCATCCCATTATTTATTGTAATGTTTCACTCACTGCATTCTTTTAATGGGTCAAAAACAAGCTAATGTCAGTAGCAGCATATTAAAGTGACCACAATAATGGATTATGTAAGAGTTTCAACATTTAAAAGCACTTGGTAGTCATAACTCTGTAAAATCAAGAAATGTCTTTCTCAGCTTGGCTTTGATCACCATTAAAGTCATACAGTATTCTGAGCATTGACAAATGAATTTGCAGTATGTTAAGCATTTTGACATCACTTAATGTCAAAAATAGTAACTTTTCTGAAAGTCAAGATGCAGGAAGGAATGTGTATCTTTGACACCATTCTTTATCAAAATAAAAATACAGTACATTAAGGAATATATGTTGTCAAAGCATCACTTTCTGAAAATGTTTGCTGAAACCTAACACAAAGTGCACTTTTCTACATGTAGTCTATAATTCACTCCAGAGGATGCAGGCAATATTTTCATCCAATGCATTAGTTGTCTACCTCAGCTACAAGAAAGTAGGAATAATAAGGTATACGTAATATGTGTAATATTTAAAATTATTCTGCATTGGCAGTAGCAACCATACATGCTTACAGATTCAGACAGAATAACAGTCATATCTGTGTTAACTGTCTGCTGGCACAAGCCATAAAGTCAATAATGACAACATTGTCTGCAGGCTATATGGAGTTTTAGAATTATTAGTTTTGTTACCTCTTCAAGATGAATTGCTGTACTTTTAAAGATTTAATGAATATACATCATACTGTTATTGATGCAGCCTTTCCTATCATGAACATTAATGCTATAAGCAGGTTTGCATCAACAGCTGAGTGACAAACATGTAAGCATGTAACTCACCACCAAGGAAATTTAGTAGATTCCATAATTTATTGCTTTAAGTGGTTAATTGCCTTATCTTGCTGCACATAACAGTACACTATAACAAAATTTCAGCATGGTGCCAGAATCCCACTTGTTAATTAAAAAAAAAATTAAATCTGAAATCATTTATATTATTGCTTGTCACCTAAGCACACCCCTTCACATTTCTGTCACTGTCTGACCGCCCATCTTTAAAACCTCATCACACATTATTCTGTCAGCCTACTGGCTGCACATTTCCTATACTTTCACATTGAAATGTATTAGTTCCGATGTTCATCATGAGTACCTCCTGGTACAATTGCCCTTCTAGGCTTCATAACAAACTCTCTGATGTCTTATTTCTTTATCTGCTCAAGATGACATGCATTCCGTCTAATTATTTAATTAGTTGTAAGTCCACATCTGCAGATTTTTACTTCCTGAAATTCATGTGCAGAAAGTACTTGTCTCAAGCAAGTAAACTACCACAAATGTCTGCTCAGTACATGTTTAAATAAAGAGGGTCTACTCCATATCTCCAATGGTATTAACGTCTACTAGATTTCAGTGTGCATGTGCTGTGGTCATCCCTCCTATACTCGAATGAGTGGAGTTTCAGTGAATCACATTTTGCTATATTTTTTATCATTGCTTTGTTAGAACCTGGTCCATTTATATTGTATGGGATTGGCATGTGTAGCAGTGTTTTTTTTCACTTTTCCCCACTGTTGTATAATCATGGAGATGATGGGAGAGAAAGCCCCAACATAAGAAGCACGAGGCTGCAAAATCAATTTTTTGTCTCTGTTAGTAGTTTCCAGTTATTTTTTTTCACAATATAAAAATAATGAATTATAATATGGACTACAATGATTCCCAATAGTATAGTTAAACCGTTGTGGCCTGTGGTCTTCCTTTCAGCTTTCTCAGTCACTGTGGTTGGATATAATATCTCACGTGTACAGTCCCTCCCAAAGCATGAACCATTCTGCAGAAACAGGACAGAATATTAATCCTGCCCACTTTAAAACATCTCATGTGTTTTCATTTGTGGGGAAGATGTCCTTTAAATTGCCATTTCATCATTTGTGCTTGTAAGGTTGCAGTGGTGCTTTATGACTTAAGTTGTGTTAATTTTGTTGTCTCTTTACACTTCTGTTTCTGCTATTACCTGTTAGCTACACTGTTCTAAACCAGGGAGATGTCAAGGCACATTTAGTATCAGATAAAGTACACTATGAATGAAAATTATGTAACTAGAAAAGGAAAAAGAAAAAGGTCTAACTGAATACTTGTCTTTGTTGGAGAGGCAATGGGAGCTCCCTCATGGCCAGCTATGGTGTAATGCCTACCAATTCCATGAAGGAAGGTGATAACAGGATCTAAAGTAGGATAAGTGCACTGGAAATATGAGAAGAAGCATAGTAACGCGAGACCTTTACTTGGTTGTTGCAAACTCTAAAATGTTTACCTCAGGGTTAGAAGGAAAGGGTACAAAACCTGTCAGAAACGTTATGTGAGCAGAACAGGAAGGTTATAATGAGAAAAGCAGCCATCTCTGACCTGAACGTCCAGAATACCAAGGGTAGTAGGATCAGGAGAAGGAGCCAGTGGTCAGCAGTAATAAGAAGAAGTAGGAAAAGCAATGGTGACAAAGATCCAGGCTTAAATCAAGGTGGGTGCTTATCTCTTGTAAACATAAGATGTGTGGGCACATCACAGCAAAAGTGAAACATGAAAATTGCATTCAACATCAGAAAAAGTGTAGAAAAAAATTGTCAAAACTAAAAAATGAAAGAGAACAGTAGTTACATGAGAAGAAGAATATGAAGTAGGATAAGAAGTGAGATGAGAAGAAAAGAACAAAAACTGCCAGTGAGGAAGTCAGGAACATGGCAGCTGTGATGATGTCATAGACCTTGGCACCGATCATATAGACATACAAAATGTGGTTAGAGTAGGGAGAGATGGCACAAAAAATTATATACTGGAGAATCTAGTATAGATTATCCTGAGCCTGAGAGACTGGAATGTGGGGTGGGGAATATGAAGAAGCTGGAAACGAGTCACAATTTTTAGAGCAGCTATTGAATTTACTCTTTACAAAGACTTGGGATGACTGGGCATAGTGCTTTGAAAACAGAACATGTAAGTCATGTAGAGTCATATGGGAAAGAAGAAAAATGGGCAGACAGAAGAGGCCTAGGGACAGACTACAGAAGACACTGACAGGATGGAATCCAGATACTGTTGGAATTATTCTCTCTCTCTCCAGCTGCTCAAATGGCTGAGAGAAGTACTTTCTGGACCAGAAGTGAAATAAAATGCACTGACTGTCACTAAAAGTTAAACAACATAACAAACTGCAAAATAATAGTAGTGGTTTCAATGACAAAACCTAACACATCAAAAATTCAGATGATTTAAATGATATTGGTTCTTGACAGTGCAAAAGATAGTTAAAGGAAGATTCTGGAAGGCAAGCACATGCATTTCCCAAAAGCACATTCCTGTATGGCTGCAAAAATTGTAGCTACATAAAATGTAGGTCTTCCAGATCAGCTTGATCCAGTATAATGACTAGTTAATCATTGAGACTGACAGAAGGAGCCCACTGCTCATGTTACATAAGAATAGGAACAAGATGTTTCAAACCATAACTCATAAGATAATCATTTGAAAATGGATGCCTATAGGCATAGAGGCATGGAAATGGATGCCTACTAGCATGCGGTCAGTCTGGGGGTAAGGAATTTAGTAAGTAATGAGAAATATGATGGTTATTTTCTTTGCTTGTTTAGTTGCTAGGACCACACATCTTGTTTAGCTAACATATCACAAAGTTGGGCTGACCAGATTCTGTCAGGCTGACATTGAGAAGCTGAGTTCTGCATATCATAGGATTTTTAAACTTACCGATGGTGATACTGGCAAAGTCCATTACTGGAAAGTGATACAGATGTTCAATTGGATATTTCTCACTTGTAAGTTTTAATTCTGTCAGTTGTAAGCTTCTTATAGAGTGTAAAGAGAATGGATACGTAAACATAACTACAGAATTATCGTCCACTTGTTATATTCTTTAAAGACACGGGCTTTGAGGTCAATGTATCCAGTCCTGCTGAATCACATTTGACTTCTATAATGTCCCTGTGAATAGCTGTCACCATATATATTTACTAGGAAAGTTAGGAATGGAGCTAAATGAATAAATTAAAGCTGCATTAGTAGATATATATATATATATATATATATATATATATATATATATATATATATATATATATATATATATATACTTTTATGTTTCAGAGTACATTTTTTTGATTACTCTGTTTAAGAACTTTTCCACAAATGTTTTGGTTTCCATTATATCTGCCCGATCATAAATATCTTCAAATTCACAAATCTGAAATCAAATGCTTGAAATTCCAGACATTTAAAACACTTTCTATGTACAAACATGATGGTTAAAAATATGCAAACTGCTGACATACATATAGTATTTACACAACATTTCTTACATGATTCACCACATACTCTATGCAGGGCACTGCAACTGCATATCCTTTAACTCCAAATCTAAACTCATCCTTATTGCTAAATCTAATACTGAACCTAACCATAATTCTGAACATAACCCCAAGTTCTAATCCTAACTGTAAGCCAACCTTAACCTCAGCCTAAAACCTAAACCTAAATGTAGCCCTAATCTCACTCCTTGTCCTAATGAGAAACAGATCAACAATCCTAACTTTAACTCAAACCCCAATATCACCAAAAAAAAAAATCATTGATTTCTTTACCCAACTGCTATATGTGGAAAAAAAATCATTCTCTCAATTCACAAATCTGTTGTCAAGCAGCTTATGAGAAAGTGGCATACTATAGAAATTCCAGCTGGAACAGGTCACAGTTTCACAGTTTAATGAACAAAATATGAATAGTACAAAAGTTTGAAACAGATTCAATAACCAAGAGTTAAGCGCTTTCATCTGTCATACGCAGACTTCATCAGAACCACCATTTTTTTCTTCTGAATTTCACTTATATACTTCAATTTGGCACAAAAACATTTAAAATTACAGTTTAAAATTTAAAGGCATACTAACATATCTAACAAAACTTGTTCAACACATTAAATAATATATAAAATGATCAATTATATATGTGTGTTATTTTATAAAAAATGTAATAAAATTAATATATTTACACTGCTGAATTCCATCTACTAAAAACATATTATTGACACACACACTATATACTTGTGGCAAATCAAGTATACATTTCTGTCACATGCTTACGACTAAAAATATATCATGTGAATGTTAATGTTAGATACTAAAACTAAAAACAAACATATGTACATAATGCATGTATCATGTTGAATAAAAATCTATACCAGGCTTAAAAAAGGTTTGATGCTGATAAAATCATTTATGCCTGGTGACCTAACAGCATCCGTAAACATTTGCCATTTACTCTCCTTTTTAGCTAACCTGTCTTTTATGTTACCCCCTCTAGTTGTCATCACAACCTGATCTATTATTGTAAATTTAAAGCTATGTGTCTCCCCATTGGATACTATGTGTCTACACAGGGCATTCTTTTTATCTTTTTTCTTGATACAGTACATATGGTCATATATACGACGTTTTAGCTGTCTCTCCGTTTTCCCTATGTAGAATGCAGGACATACCTCACAAGTAGCTATATACACCACAAATTTTGTATTACAATTTCCTGCTCTTCCCTTTATGTATGTTCCATTAAAATTTTTTAATTTAAATTTTTCTTTTTCATTAATATATCTACACTGTTTGCATGCGCCACATTTAGCTGTGGCCTTTTTCTTGTGTCCGTCATTTTGCATATTAAATTCAATCATCCTTTTCAAATTGGGTCCTGTTTTATAAACAAATTTTGGGAAGGTACCTACTTTCTGTGCTATTTTTTCATCCATAGTGATCAGCTTCCAGTGTTGAATAATAATGTTCTCAATATATTTTACTACAGGGGAATACGTTAACACACATACCCTGTGAAATTGATCCTTCTTTACATCCATCTTTTGTACAATGGGATTGCCTAATATAGGTTTATATTTCCCTTCCCATTCTGAACTGATGTACCCAGCTACATCAGTGAGTAAATGTACAGGATACCCTCTTTCTCTAAACATTAGCGCAATGAATTGTACTTCATGTAACATAATTTCCTTCGTGGAGGACATTCGAGCCCCTCATATACACTGCCCCTTGAATATGTTTTTAAACACATGTTTGGGGTGGTTACTACTGAACTCCAAATAATCGTTCGAAAACGTATCTTTTCTGTGTATACGAGATACAAAACCATGGTCCCCATGTTCTATATAGGTGTCCAGATAAGAAATACCTTTTTTACTGTAATTAAATGTAAATTTTAAAAAATCTGTTGTATGGTTAAGATACTCAATAAACGTTTCTATTAAATCAACAGGGCCATCCCATAACAAAAATAAATCATCCAAAAATCTCGTGTAAAACTTAACATGTTTAAAATATTCACAGTTAAATACATGTCCAGTCTCCCATTCCAACATAACTTGAAAAGGATGATTGAATTTAATATGCAAAATGACGGACACAAGAAAAAGGCCACAGCTAAATGTGGCGCATGCAAACAGTGTAGATATATTAATGAAAAAGAAGAATTTAAATTAAAAAATTTAATGGAACATACATAAAGGGAAGAGCAGGAAATTGTAATACAAAATTTGTGGTGTATATAGCTACTTGTGAGGTATGTCCTGCATTCTACATAGGGAAAACGGAGAGACAGCTAAAACGTCGTATATATAACCATATGTACTGTATCAAGAAAAAAGATAAAAAGAATGCCCTGTGTAGACACATAGTATCCAATGGGGAGACACATAGCTTTAAATTTACAATAATAGATCAGGTTGTGATGACAACTAGAGGGGTTAACATAAAAGACAGGTTAGCTAAAAAGGAGAGTAAATGGCAAATGTTTACGGATGCTGTTAGGTCACCAGGCATAAATGAGTTTATCAGCATCAAACCTTTTTTAAGCCTGGTATAGATTTTTATTCAACATGATACATGCATTATGTACATATGTTTGTTTTTAGTTTTAGTATCTAACATTAACATTCACATGATATATTTTTAGTCGTAAGCATGTGACAGAAATGTATACTTGATTTGCCACAAGTATATAGTGTGTGTGTCAATAATATGTTTTTAGTAGATGGAATTCAGCAGTGTAAATATATTAATTTTATTACATTTTTTATAAAATAACACACATATATAATTGATTCATTTTATATATTATTTAATGTGTTGAACAAGTTTTGTTAGATATGTTAGTATGTCTTTAAATTTTAAACTGTAATTTTAAATGTTTTTGGCGCCAAATTGAAGTATATAAGTGAAATTCAGAAAAAAATGGTGGTTCTGATGAAGTCTGCATATGACAGATGAAAGCGCTTAACTCTTGGTTATTGAATCTGTTTCAAACTTTTGTCTTATTCATATTTTGTTCATTGAACTGTGAAACTGTGACCTGTTCCAGCTGGGATATCGTTGTGCCGTCCTGTACCTTCAGTGGATTTACGTTGTTGTTATTGTTCAATTACCCATACTATAGAAATTGTTAAACTGTAGACTCTTGACTTTTAAATTATTTATCTATTTATTTACTGCTACACTGTAGCATTGTCGCCTCACAGCAAGAGGTTCTCCAGTTTTATTCTCAGCTGGAGTACCATCTGTGCAGAGTCTGCATGTCCTCCCTGTGTTCTTGCGGGCTTTCTCCGGGTACTCTGGTTTCCTCCCACATTACAAAAACATGCGTCTGGAGCTTTCTCACTGGTCCTTCACTAAAAATTGACTTTGTTCTAAGTTGGACTTTCCCAGTAAACAAATGTTAAATAAATAAATAAGTCTATATCTTCTTTTATAAGAGATGTTGCTTTTGTAATTGAGTCCAATAATATCTAATCAGTTGTGGCTATCAGAACACAAGTCTATATTGTTCTGCCGGATTATAGATCACATTTATTATTAACAAAATAGAACTAAGCTGCCATTATAAATAGCAAATATATTTAACCAATAATCCACAACTAGGTGCGGGTATATCAGGATTTATCCATGGCTGGTATGGTTTAATCATGAGGGTGATGCCCGAGTGATCACACAAAGCCAGCCACGAGTAGATCCTGATGTACCCATGATACAAAGGAGTGCATTATTCCTATTATACAATGACATTATCATTCACTCCAGTGCAACTATTTTGAGTATGTACCTTTAACTCCTAGTGGATGTGGCCTGAGCCTTTAAAAATTAAATTATCACCTTACAATTCTAACAAATACTCATTGACAGAGGTCAAATATCAATACTATTGTGTTTGTCATCATGTATGCTTCAAGATAAAATATTTTTAAACCTTGTATGTAGCATGGTTTTGGAATTATTAATGAAAATATGCATAAGTAATATTTGACGCCTAGAGGAGCAGTAGGAGTTAACTGCAGATGCACCTGGAGGCGTCACTCGGATGTAATGATTTGCCTGCCTTTTTAAATAATGTCTTTGTATAATGGCGCTGTAGTGTTCCTGCACATTTTTCCTTGTTTACTGATGTACTGCGCATGCATATGGGACTTGCGTTCCCACGTTGCACAATACATTAGTGCAGCAGAGGAGAAGCAATGGAGAAAATAGAATTTCTGTTGCTGTTTTTTGTAATTTTTTTTCCTTAACTGCTGAGATTTTCCAAAGGACAGTGCAGAAATATAAGGAAAAGCAGATATTTTTCTGATTGTTTGGTTTTACAGAATGTACTTGATTTATCTTGAATTTTGCTCTGTCCCTCAGCATATACTAATAGAAAGTCTGGTCACTCAATGGTATTCAAGCAGCTAGACTTTTTTTTTTATTGGTATATGCTCGATCTACAACAGGCACACTGCTTGGGTTGTCCAATAAGCATGCTCATTTTTGAACAGTAATGTTGTACAATTTTGTTATATTTAATAGTAAGTGGTTTATAAACAAAGCATACTTAGGTCACTCAAACATGAAATTGGAAAAGCATACTGCAATACTGGGTGACTGACAAACTATAAATTCACTCCTGTTTTAGCAACTATGTTCCTCATGAAAGAGACAACAACTAAAAGTCTCAAGATATTCTTGTTCTTCTTGTTCTACTTGCCATTGGATGTTTCATATACTACATGTAAGGCCTAAAAAAAACAGTGCAGCCATTTTAAGACTATCCACTGATTATTTCCTGCAGAAATGCATTGCGATGAAAGTTTATGACAGTGAACTGATGCACTACAATTCCAGACAACTATTATCTTGAATGCCTACCTTGAGCACCAATGTGCAGAAATGCTCTGTGAGTGCTAGATGTTTTTTTAATAAAGCTATAGTTATAAATTGAGGAAATGATTTATATATTTTGTTGTTAAAAGTTTAAAAGTTTAAAAGAAGGCAGATTCAGGCAGATGAACTGCTCATGGAAAATCAGGATATGGCTATGCCTCAGTACTTGATGCACTTGAATTTGTTATTGTATCTGTTTGTGATACACTTGTAAATATTCTTAACTAAGATATATATATATATATATATATATATATATATATATACACATATATAATTATCTTCACCGAAACTTGCAATTTCTGTATCTTTATGTTTTATACTCCTGTGAGATCAGGTTAGGGTTGAAAAGGGTGAGTAGACCAGTCCACTTATTCAATTACCATTAGGAAATAAATAAATATGAGGATTGAGCAACTCTATATTTGTTGTACCTTCCTGTTGAAACCCTCCAGCATGAAATGCTGTCTGATGAATGATCCAACTCACTGCAGTTTACACAAGTGGATTACACACCACTCACCTGTTTCTTACAACATCATCTACTCCTTGCCTACAAAGCTACTTTGTGCTAGCAACTACTCGTTATAGGCAACTAATTTATTTTCACATCAGTTCTTTACTTAAAAACTTCTCATTATGGCCACCTGATCTACTTCTTACTCACATCTATTCGTTGCTCAAAACTCATGCTCATTACTGACAACTCATCTACTGCTTACTTTCAACTCATTTACTCCTTACTAATCTCTACTTCTTACTTAAAATGCATGTACTCATTCCTGACAACTCACATACTTCTTACTCACAACTCAGCTACTCATTACAAGTCATGTCCTCTTTACTCACATCTCAGCTACCCATTACAACTCACGAGCTCCTTACTCACAACTCAGCTACCCATTACACCTCATGTACTCTTACTCAGCTACACATCTCAGCTATCCATTACAACTCATGAGCTCCTTACTCACAACTCAGCTACCCATTACACGTCATGTACTCTTACTCACAACTCAGCTACCCATTACAAGTCATCTGCTCCTTAGTCACAACTCAGCTACCCATTACAAGTCGTGTGCTCCTTACTCATAACTCAGCTACCCATTACAAGTCATGTACTCTTTGCTCATAACTCAGCTACCCATTACAACTTATGTACTCTTTACTCATAACTCAGCTACCCATTACAACTCATCTGCTCCTTACTCACAATTTAGCTACCCACTACAAATCATCTACTCCTTACTCACAGTTGCTCCTTCCTCATAACTCATCTACTTCTTAATTGCGTCTATTTTTATTCAAAATTCATGCATTCATTACTGGCAATTAATGTACTCCTTACACACAACTCAAGTATTTCTTACAACTGCTACCTTCTCATAACTCATCAACTCCTTACTCTCATATACATCTGACTCACAACTCATGTAATCCTTACTCTTAACTAGCACTCCACTTGACTTTTGGATTTCTTTGAAATAGACTTTGAGTTGTATTATAAGTTATACATTAAAGATGTTGGAAATGATGCTTATACTATTATTTAAGTGCATTTAGCCATGCTATATTGTACTCGTTTTATTATTGCATTCATGTTCATGCCCTTTTACTGTGTAGTCTGGCCCCTTGGTTGTCCTATAGAAGATATCTGTTTCATGGGAGTAGACCCATTGATCATGTGCACCAATAGATAGATAGATAGATAGATAAATAGAGGGATAAATAAACCAGATGTCTAATCTCTAATAAAAGTTAAGAACCACAACATTTCAAGCTTAGTTTTACTTAGCCTATTTGTGTTGCCTATTACTTAGTGACATCAAAACAAAGCCTAATTTGATTTCTAGCTATTAGCATCAAGAGTGATACAGAGATCGTGAACTGATGACCTAGCATACCAATTCATATAGTATTGATTTCAGGATGAATAGCTAACTGGAAATATTGATTTAATTTGATAAGTAATCAATGATGTTTACTTTTTGTGAGCAATGTTGAGATAACCTGCATAATTGTCACAAGGTAGAATGTAATGCAAACTGGGGAGTTATTACCTACTAGGATGACTCACTCTATGCAATACAAGAGGGCAGTAATACAATGCAGCAACCAGTGGGCTCTGTATCTGGGAGAATGTTCTACCATGATGTCCACCTCTAATCTAATCCAGCATTATTTTCCTTATTAGGAGAACGTATCAGAATAGTTAACTCAGGCTCAGAGAGATCATTCATTGGAGGCTTGCCAAAATGATACATGAAACAGAGGAAATGGAGACACCTCTAATTAAAAATCAGTTATGGCTAATGGATTTATCTGGCTAGCAATTAAATAAACAATACATAAATAAATGTACACTACATTGCCTGCATACAAGAGGTGGAATAACACTGAAGAAAGTGTGAATAAAAAAAGAAAAAGGCATTGATGAGAGAAGTGGATGTGGGTTACAAATGTAATGGAAATGATTTAAGAATAACTTAAGAAAATATGTTTTGGGTGACAGTGCTCTGAAATGCACTTTATAGAAAAGTAGTGGACTATATAAATCAAGAGAGTCTAAGTACAACTAATGAAGGTATGCCAAAGGGCCCGATAGGAAGCAAACATAAGAAAAGGATTATATGAACTAGATTAAACTATCAACAGACCATAAGGCAGGGATTACAGGGTGTAGCTGTAGCTATCAACACACTTTAGGCCTGGGATTACAGGGACTAGTTATAACTATTAACTGACTTTAGGTCAGAGATTACTGGGACTAGATGTAACTATCAACAGACTATGGCGAGGGATTACAGGGACTAGCTGTAACTAATGACAGAGCATAGGACAAGGGTAGGTTCATAGATATATACTAGGTTAGTGACCACTTGAACCTTTATAATCCTTGCCATGTAATCCAACTCAGTTGAGTCCCTATGTATCATGGGCATTTATTAGGTGGGGATAAGTTAATTAGGAAGTGTGTAAACGTTATGTGGGGTGGTACATTACTTTGGAAAATACTGTTGCAGGAACTAGCTTTAGGTATCAACAGATCTTTAGGCAGGGATTACAGGGACTAGCTGTAACTAGCAACAGACCATATGACTGGGAGGGTACCTATCAAACCATCGACAACTTAAAATAAAGAAACTGACTCCACCGACAACTGAATTAACCGACAGCGCAAAAACGGACGTTTACAAGGTAAGGGGTGTAAATTCGCTACTCAAGCCTACCATGGTTTAGGAAGGGTGGCAGTGTCATGCACACCATGGTAGGCTTGAGTAGCGAATTTACACCCCTTACCTTGTAAACGTCCATTTTTGCGCTGTCAGTTAATTCAGTTGTCGGTGGAGTCAGTTTCGTTATTTTAAGTTGTCGATGGTTTGATAGGTACCCGACTGGGAATATAGGAACTAGCTGTAACAATCAAAAGATCACAGGTCAGGGATTATAAGAACTAAGTATAACTATTAACTGTCCTTACGGCAGGTATTACAGGTAGTAGCTGTAACTATCAACATACCATAGCACTGGGATTGCAAGAACTACCTGTATCTAAGAACAGATCACAGGGCAGGGATTACATAAACTAGCTGTAACTATCAATAGACTGTAGGGCAAATATTACAATGATAAGATATAACTATCAGCAAACCTTATGGCAGGGATTACAGGGACTAGATGTTACTATCAATAAACTGTAAAGCAGAGATTACAGGGACTAGTTATAACAATAAACAAACTTTAGGGAAGGGATTACAGGGACTACTTATGACTATCAACAAACAAAGTGGCAGATATTACAGTTACTAACTGTAGCTATTGACAGATTTTAGGACTGGGGTTTCAGAATCTTGCTGTAACTATGAAAAGACTTTATGGCAGGGATTATAGAGACTAGTTACAATTATTAACTGACTCTGACTTTAAGGAAGGGATTACAGGAACTAGCTGTAACTATCAACAGACCATATGACTGGGATTACAGGAATTTTCTTTAACTATCAACAGATCACAGGGCAGGGATTACAGAAACAAGCTTTAACTATCAACAGACTATATGGCAGGGATGATAGGAACTAGCTATAACTATCAACAGACCATAGGACAGGGATTACAGGCACTAGATTAAATATCAACCGACCATAGGGCAGGGATGATACAAACTAGCTGTAATTATCAACAGACCCTTAGGGCGGGGATTACAGGGACTAGTTGTAACCATAAACAGACCGTAGGGAGGGATTACAGGGATTACTATAACTATCAACAGACTGCATTGTCACCGTCATCAGCTCCCTCTTTCCTATTTTTACATGGGGTTTTAGTGTCGCATCAACATTAGTGAATGTGACCAACAGACCATAGGTCTTTTTATTGGTATCCGCATATTTCACTGTGTGCTAGAAATGCCACAATTAACTTCTCATTCTTATCACTTTCTTTTAACTTTTATTTTAATTTTTTTCCACTCTGCTTCAGTGGGTCATATCATACTGCCTTGCAATTTCTAATGAGCTATTCTAATCAGTGTATATCCTTCTCCTCCATTAGTTCTTCCTCTTCACATGGTACACTCAGACCTTTAATATTGAATGTGTAAACCTTTTGCTGTTTTACATCCAAATTTGAATGTAGTTTCAGATATTGCAGTACACAATTATTTTTTTCCTTGTAATTTTTCAGTTAGAAGCTTATGTAACAAAACTGAAATGGGAAGGGGAGGAGATAGTGACAAAAAGGGGTCTATATTAGAAGCATGAAAATGATCCTGAGCGAATACGGAAACAGTGACACATATTCATCGAATCACATTTAAGCGATTCGATGAATATGTCATAGGGCAAGGAGATAGTAGGCCAACTTCACTGAGTTGCCTTTTCCTTCCCTATAGTGCAATCTCGGAGTTGGTATATTTAGTTAAGGGTGTGAGGTGGGGTGGTCCCCCACCTGTTTATGATGTTAAATTATTTTTTTTTAGCGAACGGCCATGTACTTTTTTCCCCTAGGGAAAAATTTGCTTACGTGGCCATTCGCTGTTGTTAGGTGTCTTGCATTATGTGTCGACTTTTATGTAGTCGCACATATGCACTTTCAGTCTTATAATATAGACCCATAACAAGGGATAAGGGATAAAGAAGTTTGTTGGTAACACAATCACTATCTGTGAAAATTACTTAGTTGCATTTATATTCTGCGAGAAAAGCAAGCTAGGAAAATGAAAAGATTGTTTAGCTGTTAGTAAAAAAAGTAAATTTTATTATAGAGAATATGATCTGTAGAATGTAAGCTTGAGAAAGATCTAACATCACCAGAATCTGGCCATAACTGGTAAAGACTTCTGCCTGACAGCTCATGAATTTAAGTAGAAGTATGAAGGTTTAAAAATCTTTTGAAAGTATAACAGGATGAAGCAAGGTTTCTCAGCTGTATGGCTGGAGCGTGTCCATGAGGAAAAAATCCTCATGAGGCTTTCTCACCAACAAACTCGAATTGGTAATATGCAGAAGCTCACTTCCTTGTAGAAGTGTTTTTGATATAAATATATTCAGATGAGGATGACCTTCCAAGTGAGTTAGTTGTTTGTAGATCTAAGGCATAGTAATGTTTCCAGAACAACCTGTTTGAAGCAAGGTAGTAAAAAATGGAAGATACTTCAGATTTTTAACAAGATCGGATTGCCATAACCCTCAGGAAATGGGTTGGGGTGGTCTGGTGGAGCTGCCTATAAACTATAAATGAATAAAGGCAGAACTGGCATTTTAATGGCAGTCATTTTAAATTTGAAGGATACAGTCAAAATACTCTAATAGTTTGCTTGAATTGAAACTATGGTATTTAGGTCATATTAATTTTAAGATCTTGCAGAATTAACTGAAGCAGAAAACCTAATGCCAATAGTTAAGATGTTCCATTTACCGCTATCATTCCTAATGCAGCAATATAGCTTATTTCTAAATAATCAGGATCCACCATGAATAAAACCTCAGGTGGGGCAGCGGTAGCGGTGTCGCCTCACAACAAGAGCTTCTCCCGTTCGAATCTCGTCTGGAGCACCTTCTGTGTGGAGCCTGCATGGCCTCCCTGCGGTCAAGTGGCATTCAAAAGACATATGTGAATGGGCCTGCCTTCGGTTGGTCATCAGGCTGGCACCTCGGCACCATAAAAATTGACTGCCAATCATTAGCAGACCGGAGTTCTGCTTTGGTGACTCTTAACAGGGAAAAGCCAAAAGAAAAACAACAACAACATTAGTACTTCAAGTAATGTTAAGAAAATCTGGGATGTTAGTCAACACATTGACTCTCTAACAGCCATAGTCAAATGCCTGTGATCTTGAGCAGCATCAAAATATACTAGTGTAACAGGCTAAGCAAAACACTGTAGCAGTTAGGACAGCTGGTAATTAGAAAGGAGGTTTAAGGCTTTGAGGTGTTTATGAGCTGCTTGCAGTAGCTGTGGGTTAAATCAGCCTACATTTGTGTATTGTGTGCCTCTGAGCCTGTTACTTAACCAGATAGTGTTCTGGGGAAATTGGCCAAATCTCTTTATTGCTCTCTTCGACTGCATTCCTAATAACTACCTATGTCAGATAGGAAACACTGACTTGTAATTCATTTTCTTTATACCAAATCTTGGCATTGAAGACATGGTGGAAATAGCTATGTGAACACATTAAAGACCAAGCAGTATTTTCTGAACACTGGCATAGAACCCCCTACAGTGCCATACATAGGCAAGCAGTTGAAAATTTGCATTATTTAATGAGCAAAGTAGCTCATATTGAAAGCAATATATGAACTACAGAGCAAAATGCAGAATTAGAGAGAACTAAATCATCCAGCTCTCATGCTATGTGTTCGCAGTCATTACCAGTGCCATTGGTGTCACAGTGTCATGTTGTGGTAGTGTTGGTGGCAGATGGCAGCAGCAAGTAGGTGTCATCACCATTGACACACAGGGCCCGATCCAACACTAGGCGACTACAAGATTAATTTAAAAAAAATCACACTTTTGCTTTATTCATGTTTTCCTGCTCAACATTTAACAAGAACATTTTTTGAAGTTTTCCAGGCTTGACATCACATGCTGTACTACTTTAAGAGATTCTTTCAATCTCAACCAATTGAGACAAACAAACAGACACACATGCACACACACACACACACACACACACACACACACACACACACACACACACACACACACACACACACACACACACAGTGATTTTGCCCCTGTTCTGGTACAATATTTAATTTCACAGTGGCAGTGTTCAAAAATGGCTTTAGTGAGATGGAATTTTCAATTGTTTCTTAAGGAGCAGAACAGATGAGCATTTTGTGCAGCAACAACATTAGAAATACAGATAGTTATTAGCACAGAATTCCCAGTATTATGCAGGTACATTGAACGAGGTGCGTGTGTATGTGTGTGTGTGTGTGTGTGTGTGTGTGTGTGTGTGTGTGTGTGTGTGTGTGTGTGTATGTCAATATCACAGGACAGCTTAGATAAGTGACTTGCTCAGACTCAAACCCTGTACTTTCTCTACAAGAGTCAAGAGTCTTAATCTTCTACACCAACTGACTTTTAACAAGGCACCATCCTAAGACCACTAATGGTTAACTTATTTATCGATGACCTAAACACAGCTTCCTCAGTGGCCACCGTAGAACAATATGCCAAAGTCTCCACTGTAATGTGTGCTGCTAGGACACTACCCATGCTCCAAACACTCACCCGGAAATCTTTTGCCTCTTTAAAAGCTTGGCTTGACTACTGACATGTCCCTGAACTACTACTGTTCATCCCAGCTCTCTCTCTTCCCAAAGAAATACCATTAATATGCTGTCATCCAACAAGACCAATATAGAACTGGTATTCCACACTAAACTACTAGGTGTGATTTTAGACATCCACCTGAAATTTGCTCTTCACCTTCATCAAGTCATAAAGCTAGTCTGCCTCTGTAGCATAAAACACTGTCACATTTACTCTGCTAGATAAGACCTAGCCACTACTTTTTTACTCCCCACCCTGTTATATACCTTTCCTCTCCTAATCAATCTCAGCTCCTTTCTATCAGCTAAATGAAGCTCCAGTAAAGTAGACAAATATGCAGCCAACCAACCAACCAACCAACCAACCAACCAACCAACCAACCAACCAACCAAGCAACCAACCAACCAACCAACCAACCAACCAACCAACCAACCAACCAACCAATCAACCAACCAGCAATACAGATGGTTATCACTGCCTCTCTGAAACAACTAAAACTAGATCAATCTAAATAATTCTTTGTTGTGCTCACAATTAATTACAATCTTCAAACCATTGCAGAGCCCTGAAAAATGCACGTCTCCTCACTCTATCATTCCTCCTTACACTACTAAGAGATCTCTGTACTCCACTGATAAATCATTATTCTCCATAACTAAACCTAACAACAATGCAGGAATGTAATCACATTGCATTGCTAATAGCTGGAATACCATCTCACTCCACGTAAGAACAGTCTGCAACCCGAAAGACTTAAAATGCCAACTGAAACAACACCTGATAGATAAATGTCTCTGTAGCTGCACCTCCCCTGGTTAAACATGTACTAACATTGCTATATGAATTTGTGCCATAACTCTTTGCTGCACAGAAGTTAGGGTACCATTATCACAACTATACCCTCCACTACCTCCTCATTTCCTTGAACATCCTTGTGCTTCCTCTCTGTCTTCTTTCTTTGAGCTGGTCTAATTCTTTATCTTATATTCCTTTGTCCTAGATTTTGAAAAAGTCTCTATAGTAACAAATAGTCTTACGTAAAACCTGACAATCTATGCATACTGATGATATTGCTCTGAATATACCTGCCGGGATTAAAAAAAATGTATTTTTATGCAACTCATGTACCTGTTATTTTTAATCAAAACTGTTTGTAAATTATTTAACTGATGTCAAGGATGTCTGGATAATGGAACTGCTGCTCATAAATGAAACTGACTGCAAATAATGACACAATGCAAATGATGCCCATGATGTCTGTATAATGGAGCTTTTTGCCCTGGACACCACTTAGGTAGACTTTCCTCATAAACAGACACCAGTAAATAACTATTTTTGACTGTGTTAGATTGCTGTCAATTATAATCAATGTCAAGCATTATGGTGTCACAGTTCTTGTGTTTCACAATGTATATGTTGATATAAAACTTGTTCTGATAACTTTTAAGTCATTTAAAGTAGCCTGCTTTTATTCATCTCCCATTTTTTCTCATATTTGTGTTCTGTTTTTGAGTAAGTCACAACCAAACATTGCTTTGGAGCAAATGAAAATTTGGGCTAGACTCTTCAATGGTCCTCTGGACTGCAAGCCTACTAACTAGTATTTATGAACTAAATTAGTTATGGTGTAAAGGAAGGAGACTGATTGTAGTAAATAGGAGCATTATCACATGAGCCATATTCTTTGAATGCGATCCATGGTATCCATAACACTGACAGTGGGATTATTATTTAGCTGCAAATAAAATGGATAGCACGAAGTCTATGAGTTTAATGTTAATATTATAACTATGAATACATTTTTAATGTAGCTTGTTTTTTGCAGGCACACAAAGATGACATGCACTGTGTTTGGGCTACAACAGTTTGTCTAACCCTTAGTGCAGATGAATAAGGTTATGAGCTGTTAAACAGCTGCTTTTTTGTAGTACTTGGTTTAATTCCCTCAGCCTTCTTTTGTCCTCTGTGTGACTCTGCCAGGTTACTTTACCAGATAGTATTTCTGGCTGCTCCTAAAAAGGGAAACATGTCCAGTGGACTGCCACAGCTTGTTAGAAAATGCATTATAAGTTTCTCTTTTGCATTCCTGCATCTTTACATAGGCATTAATTAGTACTTTACTACATGCTATTTGAGTGTGTATCCCCTTATGTCTATTGTAGTTTAATGGGTTGCCAGAGGTATTTTTACTCAATGTGAGATTCAATGGAAGAGACATTTACTGTTTTTCATGCCAAGTCTGCTTTCAATGTGAAAGTATTTTGTTTAAAAAAATGCTGTCACTGTTTTTTCTATAATATTTGAAATAATAGTTTTAAACAAAACTCAAAATCTCAGTGATAATTGTAAAAGCAAAGAAGAAAATAATATGTACACTGACAGGTTTCAATAGTGTTTGTGGTAATTGGGTAGAGGTAGCCAAGTAATGGAATATTGGTGTGGCTGGCAGTGGTCTGATTCATTACTCTGCACAGGGCCCTCGTTTGTCCATGATCTGGCTCTATTGACTCTGGAGGTGTGTCTTGGAAATAGTACAGGATTAAAAGCTATCAAACAAGTCAGATTTGTATTGAATGGTGTCAGAATGGATAGCTATTCTTGATGACAGAGAAGATATAGGAAAGTCAAAAATGAGATGTAGATGTCCTGCAAGCATGTGAGATCCCCCCCAAAGAAAAAAAGCATGCTAACTACAGTAGCATTCATTTTTTCTTGACCTGCGGGTTTTTGAATAAAAGCTTCTGCATCATTTATATTGTCTGTAATTGTTTTGCTGTGTTCATTGCAGTAAAGAATGAATTAACTCATTAATTGCATAATAATTTTCTAATAACTTTTTATATTCAGTAATTCATTAATAGGCCTGGATTATGTAATATAGTCTAAACATTTTGCATTTTAGTACTATATTGTTGTAGTACATTCTTTACAGCCTCCAACAGCTGCAAAAGGATTGATGTTTGTCAGGTCATATAGTTTGCATTAGTTAGAGTGCTGATCAGAACAGTCTGATC
Organism: Protopterus annectens; assembly: GCF_019279795.1. Lineage (NCBI taxonomy): Eukaryota > Metazoa > Chordata > Ceratodontiformes > Protopteridae > Protopterus > Protopterus annectens. Next base: position 1,149,298,654 of record NC_056727.1, read on the forward strand.
TTCAGTATCCATTACGTAGTCATTGCTGCATGTTTTGTGGATTGTAAAGGATTTATTTCTGCATTTAGTTAAAGCTGCTATTCTGGCAGTTAGTTTAGTGGACTAAAGCTCCAACTTGTTAATGAGCTACTTCCTGAGGTAAGGGTGCAGGGTGTGAAACCTTACTCCTTCATTTACCTACTGTGTGACGTTGAATAAGTCACTTAACCACACTTTGGAGCAACTGGGAATTTGAGTCAGGTTCCTTAATGGTCTCCTGAACTGTACACCTCATAAATATGAATCCATTGTCATTGCTTGCTAGCCACCTGTTATTCCACAGCTGATCTAGTTCAAGAAATGTAATGGCAGTATCACCATCACACCATTTCTAATGCAATATAGTTTTTTTATTCTTCAAGAGGAGCAGGCACTGCATTTGTAGATGAAGTACTGAAATGTTAAGATGTTTGCCAGCAGCAAGCTCTGCATTAGCATTAGTTCTCTCTAATGCAGAAATGTTAGATGACTTTTACTTCTGTAGCGATTGTCTGTATTGATGTATCATATGTTATCAGATGGATGAAAGTATCTTATGCTTATCTGGTCATTTCTAAATGGTCTTTAATCTGGCTTTGCATGGCTAGTGTAAATGTGTATGCAAATTAAGTAGAAATACTTTAGATAACTGTGTTTGTGTAAAACAAATTTGAAATGTGACTGTGGCTGTTATTAATTTTTTGACACTGACATCTGAGAAGGATGTAGTCAACAATGTAACTATAATCGATGGGTTTGAGGGATGTCTATGGATTAAAAATAACTAACTCTACTGAGATGATAAAAAATAGTCATTAGTCTGTCTTTGCAGGACTAGTGTGCATTTATGTAAGGCAAACTGGAATAGTTTACTGTTGCCATTTTTATTATGATCAGACATGATGTGTACATAGTCAATTTAGTGGCTGTTATTGTTGAGTACGGATATTGGTAGATTATAATGGCTGTAATTTGTGTGACCTTTTATCGTTGAAATTTTCTGAAATGGTTATTTTTTTGTCATTACTATTTCATACATTTTGTTTCACTGCTTACCAGACAAATGTCCAAAAGTACAAATTTAAAATGCACTTGAGCACATGTTGCTGTATTAAACAAGAAATATAAATTAAAACAATCAGGAAGGTTACTCAAATAACAAATGCATTTATACATGTTCCTAAAAATGTATGCAGGGATCCATAGTTTGAAAACAGCCCGGGAACAAAGTACACTTAACCCTCCACTGGACATGTGCATTTTCAATTAATGTGAGTTTTATTATATTTTCAATATATGTGAGCTTAAAGGGAAGATGCATTTAATGTTGCTCATGCTAAGTCTGTTTTCAGAAGAAGTTAACTCTTGCTCATGCTGTCTGTTTTCAGTGTGCAACTATTTTGTTTAACAAATGGCCATCAGTGTTAGTGCTATAAAATTTGAAGTAAAAGTTTAAAATTAAATCCACATCTCTGTAATCATTGTTCATGGGTTCATAGTTTCATGGGTATATACTAGGCTAAGTACCACCAAGGCTTTTATAAACCTAGTCATGCAACCCAACCCAATAGTATCCCTATATATCATGAGTGTATATTAGGAGGGCTATGTTAAGAAGGTTCTAGAGGTTATATTGGGGGGACATTAGTTTGGGCATTACTGTCTGTCTTTGTCTATCAGAGACATGGGGGAGCCAGACCCAAGGTGAATTTCCAGTTTCCTGTCCACTGGTCAAGATTACACTTAAATAGGGTTAGGGACAGACTCTGCTTCACATGGATGGGAAGCCTGTTCCAGAGCATGGGGATCCCCTGAAACACATATTTGTCTCACCAACATGTCTTATCTGTCACAAGCAAAAATTTAAATACTTGGATCTAGTGATGCTGTTACTGTTAATTTTGTAGACATGCAAAATGTCCATCAGAGATGGATCTGAGAATGCCTTTTATGCCAGGCATAGATCACCTCTCAGTAACCTGTAGAAGTCATAGTATAGAGACAGGGCTTTAAGGTGATCCATAAATGCGTTTATACCCTGGATTCTTCTGGTAAGGAACCTTTGTGGGCATTCCACCTGTCTTGTCAGGAAAATGCCAAAGGGGGCATTATACTGAATTATGCGTATGATATGGGCTGAATAAAGTGGCATTATGACTTCCTTGCACCTGGATGCGATGCCTTTATTTATAAGTTGGATGACATAGAATAATTTTCTTATTACCTTGTACACATATTGGGCAAAGGCCAGATTACCGTCTACATATTTCCCAGATCCCTGACTACCTGGTCAATGCTAAGAGGTGTCTTATTGATGGAGAAATTAGCCTGGGTGGCAGTTTTTCCAAATGGCACTATAATGCATTTCTTGGCATTGAGATTTAGTGTGCGACTTTGGCACCAGTCATTTGTGTGTGTTAGATCCCCTTGTAAGATGTTTGTGTCATGGGGAGATTCTATGATATCTAATCTATGATAGCTCCAATGTACCAGCAAAGAAGAAAATAATATGCACACAGACCACTTTGGACAGTGTTTATGGCAACTGGGGAGAGAGATCCAAGAAATGGGACACTGGAATGGCTGGTTGGTGTGAGCTGGTACATTACCCTGCCTAGGCACTGGTTTGAGCATGATCTGGTGGTTCTTTCACATTTGTAGCATTAGAGTTGCTTTTGAATTTGAGAAATTACCACTTTGCTGGGCTTCTTCTTTGTGACATAGAAGAAATGTGGAGAAATATTAACCCTAATATCTCTGCAAGCATGGATTATCGTGTTCACTTCTGCACAATTATTGTTTAAACACAGAGAATTGCAGTGCAGAAATAATTTTTTTATGTAGGAAATACGATTTGGTTAAGAAAAAATAAAGACAGCTTCATGCACAGAGAGTTTCAATTGTTTTTCAGTCTATAACAGCTTCATATATTCTGCAGTCAGGAAATATTTTATTTTCTCATTATGATAAGACTGATATGTGAAAACAACCACCCCCACAAAAAAAAAAAAAAAAAAAAAAAAAAACAAGAAGGATTTAGTAGAGCATATTGTCAGTTTTGCTTAGTTTCTATTTGCTGAATGTTTTTTTTTGTTAAGATGCTTTTTGAATTCACTGAATTGACAAAATCCCAAGCAGTGGGTATGTAGGATCTTATCTCATCAAATTATAAGCAAATCGCTCACTAAAGGTGTAATCCGTGAGATTTGTGAAATTGTATCCTCCACACTCAGAAAAAAAATTGCTGTGGCCCACTCACATAGGTCGACTCGTATAGACCATATAGACAAATGAAGGCACATAGTTAGGAGAATGACTATTGTCTCTATTCAATACCTTTTCCATTAGAGTTCCACAGTATATGCCTTCATTGTTAATAATATTTGGCTTCAGGCTTTTCTCTTTCTCCACTCATTTCAAATTTTCTCGCCAAAAAGCAGAATGCTGTTATCTGAATACAAATCTTCTGTATGTCGATGCCTAGAGCAGGAGGGGTCATATTTCTGACCTCAACAAGTATCTTTATATTATATCACATTGGCTCCCTGTTGAAATGTTTAGACTCACAATGCTAAGTCCTGAAATGTTAAAAAAAAAAAAAACATGAAAATGCTGGAGAAGGTGAATGTCGACCATTGCTTTTCTCCTTTAAACTTGTTTTTTTTTTACATTAGGGTAAGCCCCTCTACACCCCATAATATAGAAATCACATTCCCTGCCCTCTCTCAGCTTATATATACCAACTCCGAGATCACCATACCTCAGACAAAAGAGAATATTCTGATAAATGGTTGTCTCAGACTTATTATATGGAAGTCCGCATTTTCCCCTAATTCAGTCTCTACTTTTTGGAACTCAGCATTATGAGTCTTAGAATTTCATATATTTACCCCATTTATTCCATATGTATGTTCTTGTTTAAGCTAACCTAATACTGCTGCTATGTAATTTCCAGCTAAGTGGGGTTGTATTTATAGTAACTGTTAGGGAAAGGACCATAAAGGTCTAACTTACTTACTTACCAGTGAAATAAATAGACACACAGCATGGAATCAAAATCTGACTCCATTACAGCTAACAGATTTAGTTACCAAGTAAAGGTAATGGCTATTCTCACAATAAGTAACTGCCTATATTTAAAAGTAACTTGATTATGCTGTGATGAAAGTGCGCACTGTGATGCTCCAGGACTTCTTCTGTGTAAAATGATTGTAGTATTTCAAATTCTGATTCCCTGTTAATAAGTTATATTACATACCCACATTCACAATGACTAACTCATCCCCTCATGAAATCTACAACCTATACATCACTGTCAAGGATTGTAGTCCTTGTATCTGTACAATAAATCTGAAAACTCTACATCTCTGTCAGTGCACGTAGTCCAAATATCTATACAGGAAATTTATAAAATCAACAGTCCTGTCTGTGTATGTTGTCCCAGTATCTACAACTGAAGTCTATAAACTATACATTGCTGTTAATGTATGTAGTCTCAATATCAACACAATTAATCAGTAAAGTCTGCAGTCTTTAAAATTGCATGTAGTCCAAATATCCACACAAATCTATTAATTGTAAATCCCTTTCAATGCATGTTTTCTTACTGTCTGCAAAGGAAATCTGTAAATTATACACCCCTGTCAATTCATGAAGTTCCACTACCTACACAAGAAACCTGTGATAACCCCTACATTTGTGTCAGTTTATAAAGTCCCAGTACCTAACAGGAAATCTGTAGGTAGTCACCCCTCCAACTTCCCCCTGCCTGCCCCCATGAAATACCTACTGGCATAATCCCCAGCTATTAGCAGGAAGCAGGTCCTAGTGGCGCTCTCTAAGGCCAAAAACACCACCTCAATGGGCCATGACACTATACTGAGATGCCTCCTAAATAGCTGGAAACATGACCTATCAGGACTACTTGAGCCACTTTTCAAATCTAGCCTCAAAACCATGAGAATGGAGGACAGCAACAGTTATCCTCCTTCACAAGGGTGGATCATCAACTGACCCTGGAAACTACTGACTTATTAGTCTGACTAGTCTAATATGCAAAGTCATGGAACAAATTAACATGGAAATTATCTTGGCTATAGATGATTGTCTCTTATGAAGTGACACCCTGACCACATATGCAAAAATGGGAAAAGGGGTTGTGGATGGGATGGATCAATGAAGATATAGGCAACCTTTACTGGAACTGGACCCAACCCAGTTCAGTTTTGTCAAGCGACGATCATGCCTACTAACCTGGTGGACTTCTTTGAGCAGGTCATCAAGGCAATGGATGAAGGGAAAATGGTGCATACCACCTACCTGGATCTGGTTAAGACATTCACTGTAATGCCCTATTTGAATATAGTTGATAAGTTCATCAAACTTGGCATAATCCCCTATATAACTTGCTGGATTGCCAGCTGGCTCACAGACAGGACCCAAGAAGTCAGGATGGGAGATACCACATTCACTAAAAGACTGGTCACCAGAAGGGTACCTCAGGGCTCCATGCTGGGACCACTCATATTTGGCATCTAATTCCCAGAGGTAAAGGCTAATGTCAAGGGCTTTGGCTGACTAAATTCACAGATGACTGCAAATTGGGAGCTAGCATAGATTCCCCAATAACAAAAACATCTTACAAGAGGGTATAACATGGACAAAATAACTGGTGCCAAAGTCACAGACTAAAATTCAATGCCAAGAAATGCATTATAATGCCTTTTGGGAAAACTGCACCCAGGATAATAATTCCATCAATAAGACAGCCCTAAGAGTTGAGCCAGTAGTCAGGGATCTGGGAACATTTGCAGATAGCAATCTGCCTTTGACCAATATGCAGTCAAGGTAGCATGAAAACAGTAACAAACTGATAAGCAAGGACATGGCATCCCGGTCTAAGGAAGTCATAGTGCCACTATATTCAGCCCTTGTCAGGCCTGTCATGGAGTATGTTTCCACTGGCATGTACCTGACCAAACATATGCAACAGCTGGAATGCCCAGAAAGGCTCCTCACCAGGAGAATCCAGGATAACACATTGTCCTGCATGGATTAACTTAAAGCTCAATCTATATACTCTCTTGCCTACAGGTTACTGAAAGGCAATCTCTGCTTGGCATACAAGGCATCCTCAGATCCAGCTCTAATGGACCTTTTTCATATTTGCAAAATGAACATCAGAACCACTAGATCAAAGGATTTAAATTTTGTTTGGGACATAACTAAGACATGTTATTGAAACAGATTTATGTCTCAGAGGATCCCCATGTTCTGGGACATGTGAAGCAAAGTTTATCATTATCCATCTTTGAGTGTAACCTTGACCAATGGATGGGAAACCAGAAATTCACCCCTGGTCTGGCCCCATGTCTTTGATAGGCAGAGGCAGACAGTAATGCCCAAACTAGCATATCCCTCCCCACAAACAGTCTCTAGAAACTTCCTAACTAAAATACACCTCTCCAAATAAGTGTCCATGGTACATAGTGACACAGTTGGATTGAATTGCATGGCTAGGCTTATAAAGACCCTGGTGTTTATTATCCTAGTATACAACTATGAAGCTATGAACTCATGAATGGAAGCTCTATGACCACATAATTGAAGCTCTGGAAAATACAAGTAGCTCATAGGCATTTTTATTAATGTCAAAAATAAAAGTTTGCCTCCTTACTATATTTTTGGAAAGCAAGGATTCATCTGACTTCTGAGATAATATTATTATTGTTCTCTTAACAGTGAAATCAGCTGACAGAGTTACAATTTATGGGATAATGTGATTTTAATCAGTAAATTTCCATTGCACCAAGTTTAGAAATATTTAACTTTGTGATTTTATATATAGTTTATGCTTGGGTGTTTTTTTATCTAAATGGTGTTGAGCATTGCAAAAGTTAAGCAAACAAAATGAACTAGTCTTCAAACCTGCTGATAAGTATAATAAACTGGTACTAATGAGTTATCTGCAATATTTAAGTATGTGTTACAAACATCTTGATAATAATGATATATACAGAATTGTAAATTTTACAATCTATAAGAATGCAATAGTATGCTTTAAAGAACTATTAAATAAAGGTTATAGACTTGGTTACATTTCAAAGAATGATGTGGAGAAAAAAATCTGACTGAAAATTATACGATGGCCTATTTTTATTGTCTCCACACGGTAGAGAAGGACTTGTTAAATCCTCAAGGTCGTCAGATAGTATCTGCTTGCAATTATTTTGCACATAAATTAGGTTATTTTTTGCATAGACAGAGTTACGATTTATGGGATCATGTGATTTTAATGAGTCAATTTCCATTGAACTAAGTTTAGCAATATATAGGTTTGTGATTTTTTTATATTGTTTATACTTGGGTGTTTTTTTTTTTTATTTAAATGGTGTTGAACATTCTGTGTTTTTTTTTTTTTTGCGTGTGTGTTGCTTTAGAATTTCTACTTAAAAGCATGTGCTTTATTTCTAAGTTTAAGACACATTTTTAGCACATTGCTCCAAATATGATACAGGCATGGTTTTCTTAGTAATGTATATTTTCTAATTCCCCACAGCCATATGAACATGGAGTTAGTATATGTAAATACATGGATATGGAGCAATCCTCCTTGCATGTAGTATACAAGGTTTTCACTGCACAAAAACAGTTTTTTTGGTCTTTTCTATGCAAGTGGCTTTTACTTTTATTTTTTCAATGAAGATCTATGAAGTGACATGAATCACTCAACAACTGGGTATAGGTTCACAGGTTCATAGGTGTTTACTAGGCTAATGACCACAAGGGCCTTTTTAAGCCTAACCATGCATCCCAAATCTCTGATGAGTTCTGATACCCTTGATAAGTGTAAGCATTTACAGGTTACCTGTTTGCATCAGAGACATAGGTGCTAAACCAGGGATGAATTTCCGGTTTCCCATCCAATGGTCCACATTGCACTTGAATTGGATTAGGGAGGAACTTTTTTTACATGGATAGTTAGCCTGTTCCATAGACAGGGTAGTCTCTGGGATACATACCTATCTCTCCAGCAGGTCCTATTTATATCATAGCCAAGGTTTAAGTCTTTAGAATGGGTAATTCTGGTACTGTTTGTTTTGTGGATATGCACGAGGTCCATCAGAGTGTGGTCTGACAATGCCCTGTATGTCAGGCATAGTTCTCCCCTGAAATGCCTGTGGGAGACAGAATGGAGGGATAGGGCCTCGAGGCGGTCTGCATAGGACATATTACTTATGCCCTGTAGTCTTTTAGTGAGGAACCTCTGTGGATGTTCCAGTTGTTGGATATGCCTGGTTAGGTACATACCAAAGGGGGCATTGTACTCAATGACAGGTCTGATGAATACAGTGGAACAATGACTTCCTTGGGCTTAAATGCCATATCTTTGTTTATAAATTACGCAACATAGAATGATTTCCTCACCACTGTAGACATTTGATGATCAAAGGCTAGATTACTATCTATGTGTGTCCCTAAGTCCCTGACTACTGGCTCTACTCTAAGGGGTGTGTTGTCAATATGATAGCTACCAGGGATGGATGACTTCCCAAAGGATACTATTATGCATTTCTTGGGGGTTATATCACATCATTGAATGCAGATAACATCAAAGCAGGAAACATTGAACTAAAAACAGAGAACCCTGACAACATCGAAATGATGTCAACGGCAGTTCCCAATTGGACATGGAACAGTAAGTGTTTAGGCAGGGGGCAAGCCCCCCTGCACCCCCCACACCCCCATTGCTTAAATATACCAAGTATAAGATCACACTACAGTGTAGGAAATGGAAATCTTCCATTTCCGCACTGTACTGCACTAAAGTGCAATCTCCGAAGTGGTATATTTAAGTGGCAGGGGGTGTTGGGGGTGCAGGGAGTTGTTTTCAATCCACATTCTACATGTTATTTTTTCCCCCATTTCGATATTTTCAGTTTGCTGTTTTGAGTTCGATGTTTACAGCTTCGATATTTTCCACGTTCGATGAAGTGATATAAACCCCATTTCTTGTCATTTAGTATTAGTCCATGACTCTGACATGAGTTGTTTGTCTGTCTGCCCCTCCTGGAGAACATTTGTGTCAGTTGAGATTCAATGACATCTCCTAATGTGCAGTCATCTGTAAATTTAGTCAGCCAGAGCCACTGACATTGGCCTTGACTTCTGAGAAGTAAGTGCCTAAAAGGAGCAGTCCAAGGACTGATCCCTGAGGTACTCCACTTGTGACTGGCCTCTTTGTAGAGGTGGACTCCCCAATTCTAACTTCCTGTGTCCTGTCTGTTAGCCAGTTGGCTATCCACTGGGTGAGATATGGGTTTGTACCTAACCTCCTGAGTTTGTTAACAATGCCCTAGTGGGGTATTGTGTCAAATGCCTTGCCCAGGTCAAGGTATAGAGTGTGAAAGATTTTGCCCTCATCCATTGCTTTGGTGACCTTCTCAAAAAAGTCCACCAGGCTGAGTTGGCATGATCTGCCCTTCATGAAAACAAACTGGGTTGAGTCCAGTGTCTGGAGGTTTACTATATCTCTATTGATCATCTCCATGGTAATTCTTTCCATGGCTTTACATATAAAACTAGTGAGACTTATGGGTCTGTAGTTTCCCGGGTCTGTAGATGGCCCACCTTTGTGCAGAGCGATGACTGTTGCCTTTCTCCATTTATGACACACGAAGCTTGTTGATAATAATAATAATAATAATAATAATAATAAAAATAGCTGCATAAAATATAATGCAATAAATAGTCAGTTGTGCAATAAATTGTCACTTGTACAAGATTTATCACTAATTTTATGTTATGGAACTTTGCTAACACAGACTAAACAAAATGATAAGATTAGACTCTGGACTTTATTTCTAATAAGGATCTATTATGAAACACTGATTTCCAAAATCCTGAGGATCAGAAATAGTGATAAAAAATAATGCCGGAAGCACAAAAGGGTGAAACAAAATTCATTTTAAGTGTTTTTGCAGAGGCAGCCCCCTCTTAACCCTTCCGATGTAGGGCTGGCAAGCCCCCATACCTCACAAATACATACCAACTCCATGGTTGAAATAACACAAATGAGGAAGGAATCTCCAGATTAGAAATTGCACCAGCAATAATTTCCTATGGAAAACATATTGAGGTTATGTTCATCTGTGTTTTTTCTTCAGGCTACAGATGCTCAAGAAATTTCACCTTAAACATCTGCAGAAGTACCTTCTAATAGCTGAAAAATCAATCATTATTCATAGTTTTGTAACAGTAAAAAAATGTTGCAGCATTAGCAGGTTGATGTATCTCTGCAATTTATTAGTGAGAATGTATAAGGAACTCTGAACACTGAAAAATTGTTAACACTAAAGCAGTTCTATAAATCATACACCACAATATCTTTATGTTTTATTAAAGAGGAAATGTGTCTCCAAAATGCTGTTCTGTGTATTATGGCCACAAAGATGCTTCAGTGCCAGCAGGAATGCTTCCTGCAAAATTTCCACAGAAATAACTATTAACCTGGCAGACATTTGGCAAGAATCTTGTTACCAGTATGAGAAAAGCAGTGCCCCACTTCTGGCAATTTTATGAAGAGTCTACTTATCTCAATTACATTTAAATAAATGCTAACTGCAAAAAAATAACCCGGGGTGCGCTTGGCAAGCTTTCCATTTGAAGTGAGGTGTTAGACCATCTACCATTCCCTTCAACCATAGATTACTTGTAGCCTGATATTCACAGATGCTATTCAGTTAAGATATTGCATTAGCAAATCTAGAAACCACACATATGCCAGCAAAGCTATTTGATTTTGTCAAGTTTACAACAACAAATGAGAAAACCCTACACTTTCACCTTCTTTTCCTTTCACCACTGCAGACTGCTATGCCTAACTGATAACATGTAATGTACTTTATTAGGTTTAAACCTTCCCCTGGAAACTTACTTTGGAAGTCTATTAGCAGTGCAGCATTTTTTTTTGCAAAAACAGCTTAAAAAGATTACACAATTGCTCCATGAATAATATATTGATGCAAGTGAACAAACTGGTACACATACAAATAAATAAGTATTTCTATATCTATCTCTCTCTCTCTATATATGTTGTTTGTCTTTCGGCTTTTCCCAGTTAGGGGTTGCCACAGCTGAACTCCGGTCCGCTAATGATTGGCAGTTGTTTTTTATGGTGTCGAGTTGCCAGCCCGATGCCCAACCTTCAACGAAGGCATGCACATTCAATGCATGTCTTTCAAATGCCTACTCGACCATGGGGAGGACATGCAGACTCCACACAGAAGGCACTCCCAACCCAAGAGGAGAATCGAACATATATATATATATATATATATATATATATATATATATATATATGGACCCCTTCAAAACATCTAAAACCCATAACATCTAATTTCATAACACTGAGACCCGAACATCTAAAACCCAAAACATCTAAAACCCGTAACATTGAATTTCATAACATCTAACAGTACAAATCACATGAGAATACATTCCCTCCACATGTCACGACATAATGACACCAAACTACCAAACAGATTTTACTATGTTTCTGCAGGGGGGCTTGATACAGTGGGGTTAGCAAATTAACTTTTTCCCACTGTGGTACGATCTTGGAGTTGGTATACTTAATTTACAGGGGGGGGGCAGAGTCCCCCACATGGGGTTGCAGGGGGGCTTGCCCCCCTGCAGACATGTAGTAAAAAGTGTGTTTGGTAGTTTGGTATTGTTATATATGAATGGGATGTTATTTTCTTGTGATTTGTAGTGTTAGAAGTTATGAAATTCGATGTTATGGATTTTAGATGTTTTGGGATTTAGATGTTCTGGTCTCATTGTTGTGAAATTAGATGCTATGGGTTTTAGATGTTTCAAAGTAGACCCATATATATATATATATATATATATATATATATATATATATATATATATATATATATATAGATATATATATATATAGATATATATATATATATATATATATATAGGTGCAGATCGACAGTGTTTTGGGATGACATCTGTTTAGTCATTTGGTTTTGGTCGCCTAAACAGGTGGTTGACAGGTGTGCCAGATTACAAAATTCTCAGAGATTGGGGATATTCCATTTCTCTGATTTAGCGTGATCTCAGAGTTCTTATATATAATTAGCAGGGGTGTAGGGGATGCAGGGTGGATTGCACCCCTGCAAAAAACATCTCAGAGTTAGTATATACCAAATAAATGTTAGGTGCCTCACTTAAGTTCTGCCCAATGCGACCAAATAGAAACCAACTGGTAAGAAAAAATCGCAGCAGAACACTGCAGGAACCTCTATTAATTTTAATAAAAAACAGCATAAAATGCACATGATACAAATAAAATGAGCGCTTTCGGGTATAAACCCTTCATCAAATAAACAACATCAATAAAACAAAATAATTTAAACAACTTTACATCCAATGAACAATCAGTCAAACACCCGCCTATTCTTAAGGGCGGGCTTCATAGGTACTGTTTCATTTAAATCAGGTGCTCTATGTGCCATAAGTTCAATGATCCATTTAGCCTCTATGAGCTCTGTTTGTTGCTTAATATCCCCTCCCCTACGATTTAATTTAACATTAACAATGGCTCTGAACTTGAAAGAATGTGTGCCATATTCTTGAATGTGTTTATACAAAGCATTGTGTACATCACAAGTTCTTATAGCAGATAGATGCTGCAATATTCTGACTTTAAACATACATTTGTTCTTGCCAACATAAAAATGGGAACAATGTTGACACTCTGCTATATAGACAATGTCTGTTGTCCTACACGTAGCCTTAGCCTTGAACTCAAAGACTTTACCTGTAGTTGGATGTTTAAAAGAGGTGCCTTTAATGATGTGGTTACAGGCTTTGCAGTTGCCACATGGTACACTTCCAGCATTGGTCTTAAAGGAAAGATTCCTTCCACTCCTCTCCCTATCTAATATATCTTTGAGGTTTTTACCCCTTCTAAAGCCAAAGCTCGGTTTTATCCCAACTATGGCTTTAGTACTGTCTTCACTAGTTAAAATATTCCAATTCTTGGTAATGATGTCACAAACACCCCCTATATTACTACTATATGTAAACATAAACTTCAAGTTAGCTACAAGGTGGGGAGATTACAACGCCTGCAATGGCAAACCCACCACTTTGAGGCTTGCTTAAAGTTTGGCATTGTTCCGAGAGGCATGAGGGTCCTATGTATGCCTACACAGGGTGACAGGTGTCCTGAACTTTTGGCCCAATGGCAATTGATAAATATACGTACTAGTTTTCAATATATATGGAACTATTGAATAGTTTCTTTGAACCTGAAATAGAGTCCCTGAAGATAGATATTGTTTCTTTGCAGTGTAAGCTGGAAACGGAGTTCGTAGGGAGGAGATACACAGAACGCTTGGAACAGCTATTTGTTACGCTTTCGGACGAAGACGAGAAGCTTAAGCTACACAAGATGAATAAGTTAAAAAGGGACTACGATGATTTTTCGAAAGGGAACATTTTTGTTTGGCCGAGGGCACGGGCTACAGGCAACACTGTTGGTCCCTCATCCAATAAGAAATTGGTCTTTACAGCACATGACGTGAGGCACGTAGACGGAGGTTCTGCTTCAGCAAAAGATGCAGTACGATGTGCTGGTCCCAGTGAGAGACTACCGGTTGAACGGATTAGTGGCAGTTTAACCACAGGGTTCAATGATACGACTCTAGAACCTAAACCCGTTCCTTTGGTAGAGCGAAATACTACTTCTTTGGCTGCTGAAGTGATTGGTGATTTGTCATCTAAAGGGTTGGCTAACATCAATGGCAGTTTGGAAGATGCCATTGACGGTACACGCCAGGGAGCGAGACCTAAGGATGTACAAAAAGAACGGAATTTTTTGGCGCAATTACCGGCGCCCGTGAAAAAGAAAGGGGCATGGAAGAGATCACTAAGCGAAGGCAGGGATGCCAACAAGAAAAGAAGGACTATGGATTGACTGGTAATGTTGGTGGTACCATTGTTTACAATTTATCTAGTCATCACCTTACAGATGATGAGACCTTTATTTTGAATAAAGGGTTAACGTTTGTACCTAGTCAAGAAAGTATATTTAATGAGGTTATCATGGATATCATGTTTTACTGTAGGAATGTTGCCTTAAAGCTTATGTTTGGAACTAATTTGCACAGCATATGGGGTTGAAACAACCCAGTGGGTTTGTACCACCATTCACGGCTAATATGCACATGTTTATTAGGTGCTGTGAACAGGATTTGATTAGATATTTCAGTGAAGAACGAGCACATAAGTTTCACAACCTCACATCTACACAACGTAAAGCCATGTTTGATCTAAGTAATAATGCAGATTTGACCATTAAAATGGCAGTTAAACGAGGAGCAGTGGTGGTTTTGGACACCACCTTTTACCAGAGCAAAATCAGTGATCTGCTATCTGATAGTAACACCTATATACCGGTTGGTCCTTTAGTTGTGAAACAGGTCATAGATGGTGTACATAGTAGGTTGAAAGGACTTCTTGATGACAATGTGATTAGTGAAGAGTTACGGAATTTTTTATGGAAAGAAGGTGTTGTGACCCCCATTTTTAAAGCGTTACCGAAGATACATAAGTCTTTGATAGACCCACCCTTCAGACCCATAGTTTCAGGGAGAGGGTGGGTAACCAAACATATTTCCATTTGGTTGGAATCGGTACTAAGACCTTATGTAGATTCCATTACGGATATTTTAAGAGATACAGGTGACTTTTTAGAAGCTTTGGGACAAGTTAAGTCAGATTATTCATCAGGTTTATACCTTATGGTGTCCATGGATGTACAGAATCTATTCACAGTAATCAGTAATGATTACGGTACACAGGCCATTAGGTCTTTATTGAAGGACATGGGTGTAGGGGGGGTGTTCAGGTTGATCTATTGGACACCTTGTTAACCTTGGTTTTGGAGAACAATTTTTTTTAGGTCTACATCAGGCATATAGACAGGCACAGGGTGTAGCCATGGGCACACCCTGTGCTAATACATACGCAAACCTGGTAATGTCCTATTGGGAAAAACGAGCATTTTTGACAGACAATAATTTGATGAAATATATTGGTATGTACAAACGTTTTGTAGATGACATTTTTATTTTATGGAAGGGTGATAGGTATTTGTTGGATACCTTTGTAAGTTATATACATTCCACCACTACCTTTTTGAGATTTACTGTCAAATGTTCGTTTTCAGAGTTGGATTTTTTGGATGTCACCATAACACAAACGAATGAAGGTTTTTCATCTCGGTTGTATAGGAAAGATTGTTGGAAAAATACGCTGTTGCACTTCAATAGTATGCATCCGAGATTCACTTTTCCCAACATTATTCAGGGACAAGTAGGTAGGATATCAAGAGTATGCACTGAAGATTCACAATATCAGTTAGAGATAGATCATTTAAAGGATTATTTTGAGGAAAGAGGGTATAAGCAGGGTATGGTTGACAAGGTTGTTGATGGCAATAAAGCCTCCAGTAGGAAAACATTCAAACCTTGGCTGTGCCATGAAGGGACATCGAGAAGACAGACACTCACCAGTAGACCTAATGTATCCAACTTGAAGTTTATGTTTACATATAGTAGTAATATAGGGGGTGTTTGTGACATCATTACCAAGAATTGGAATATTTTAACTAGTGAATTTTATTATTTATTTTTATTTTACATTTGTTAACCGGGCTAGTCCAACTGGATACAAGTCCATTTTCAGTGGAGGCCCGAGGAGAAAAGCTCCACTATCTACATACATGATAAAAAAACTTTAAATACAAAATATATGTTGGTTTTAAGTTAAAAAAGTCGAAATACATAACAAAGTAAAAGACAGTAATAATGATTGAAAGAACTTACAAAAAAAGGGGGATAGAGAGACAAGGAAGAGGTTAAAGTACAGATATGTGAGAGAAAGGGAGAGAAGAATTAAATTTCCAAAGCAGTTGTCAGGAGTGTAATGAGAGAAGTGAAGACAGTACTAAAGCCATAGTTGGGATAAAACCGAGCTTTGGCTTTAGAAGGGGTAAAAACCTCAAAGATATATTAGATAGGGAGAGGAGTGGAAGGAGTCTTTCCTTTAAGACCAATGCTGGAAGTGTACCATGTGGCAACTGCAAAGCCTGTAACCACATCATTAAAGGCACCTCTTTTAAACATCCAACTACAGGTAAAGTCTTTGAGTTCAAGGCTAAGGCTACATGTAGGACAACAGACATTGTCTATATAGCAGAGTGTCAACATTGTTCCCATTTTTATGTTGGCAAGACCAACTGTATGTTTAAAGTCAGAATATTGCAG
Organism: Protopterus annectens; assembly: GCF_019279795.1. Lineage (NCBI taxonomy): Eukaryota > Metazoa > Chordata > Ceratodontiformes > Protopteridae > Protopterus > Protopterus annectens. The sequence continues at coordinate 1,149,315,021 of NC_056727.1, forward strand.
CATCTATCTGCTATAAGAACTTGTGATGTACACAGTGCTTTGTATAAACACATTCAAGAATATGGCACACATTCTTTCAAGTTCAGAGCCATTGTTAATGTTAGATTAAATCGTAGGGGAGGGGATATTAAGCAACAAACAGAGCTCATAGAGGCTAAATGGATCATTGAACTTATGGCACATAGAGCACCTGGTTTAAATGAAACAGTACCTATGAAGCCCGCCCTTAAGAATAGGTGGGTGTTTTACTGATTGTTCATTGGATGTAAAGTTGTTTAAATTATTTTGTTTTATTGATGTTCTTTATCTGATGAAGGGTTTATACCCGAAAGCGCTCATTTTATTTGTATCCTGTGCATTTTATGCGTTTTTTTATTAAAATTAATAGAGGTTCCTGCAGTGTTCTGCCGTGATTTTTTCTTAAGAGTTAGTATAGAATATTAGCAGGGTGTAGGGGATACAGGGTGGAGTGACCCCATGCAAAAAATATCTCAGGTTAGTATATATAATTAACAGGGGTGTAGGGGATGCAAGGTAGATTGCATCCCTGCAAAAAACATTGTTTTTTATGTTTATTTTTGTTTTAGTTGCATACACGGAGGTTGTTTCTTGGCACTATTGTGGATGCTGTTCTACTTGTCAGCAAATGCAAATGTTGACATAACTTTAGACAACTATATATATATATATATATATATATATATATATATATATATATATATATATGTGTGTGTGTAACATAGCACAACATCAAATAACCAACTAGCCAACTAAAAACTATAATTTTTCAGCTTGAGAATATGGACATTGTGATACCTTCAAATTCGCCTACTCATCTTTGTTGCCAGCAACTCATATGTAAATTTTGCCATTAATTTTGAAGCTTTTGTCTGGTTATTCTTGTATTTTTATGCTAGTCACCCACATACATAAGCCTTAGTGTAACCCCATATTTACATATCTTCACAGAATATAACTATTCTAGAGTCTGGGATGATAATTGTATTAACATTTCTGTTGCCTTAGGGGTTTGATTCAGGTCAAATATGTTTTTTTCCCTCTGCACAAGGGCAGGCCATCTGCAGACCTGTTTAACTATGGGTCGATATTATATTATCGAAAAGTAATTTAATTGAAAGGCACATTACACTGAAATGTCATTCATCGAGCTGTTTATTGTGAGATCGTGGTACAGTGAAGATCGGAAAATTTGCCCTTTCCTTAATGTAGTGTGATCTCGGAGTTGGTATATGCCCCCCCCCCCCCCACAAGAGCAAATTCAATAAATGGCATTTTTGATGTATGTGCCATTCCATTAAATTACATTTCAGTTATGTAATATAGACCCTTAACTACAGACATAACTGTCTAGTCTCATATGCAATGCCATACAGAGAATTATGATGAAAATAATAAACACTGACATAGGAAACCTTCAGCCACTGGATTCAATCCAGTTTGATTTCATTAGAACATGTCACGTCTATTCAACTTGATGAACTTCTCTGAGAAGGTCATCAAAGAAATGGACAAGGAAAAAACAATGTATACTGCCTACCATGACCTGGCTAAAGCGTTTGACACAATAGTCCTCTCAGGTATTGTTGACAAACTCATAAAAGTATGTATAAACCCCTATGTCACCCACTGGATAGCCACCTTGCTCTCAGATAGAATCCAAGAAGTTAGAATAGGAGATTTTACCACCATAAAGAGGCCAGTCAGTAGCAGAGTCTGTAAGGGCTCTGTACTGGACCACTCCTTTTTGGTATATATTTCTGTGAGGCAAGGCCACTGTCAAGTGGCTAGGGCACTTGACAGCACAGACAGAGAAGGTGAAAGCTCAAGTCCTCATGATAGGGCACAGCATGGGATACATTTATGTAGCAATTTTTCCTGGCAGAGAGTCGAGAAAGAGCCATACACGTAGTCTGCGTGGTTGAGGCATCATGGCATTGGTAGTCCCTTTGCAAAAGTGATGATGCTGGGGTCACTCCTTTTTCACATCTACTTCTCTGGAATTGAGAAAAAAGTCAAAGGCATCTGACTGACAAGTTACCAGATAATTGCAAATTACATGTAATCACAGAATCCCCTAATGACACAAATATTCTCCAATTGCAATAATTCCAAGAAGGTCTGACAGAGACAAATAACTGTTGTCAGAGCCACTGTCTAAAACTCAATGCCAAGAAATGAATAATATTATCCTTTGTGAAGATGGCTACCTGGAAACTACCATATTAGTAATACATTCTTAGGAGCACATCCGTTAGTCAGAGATCTGGGAATGCATGTAGACAGAATTCTGTACTTTAACCATCATGTGTCTACTGTGGTAAAGAAATCATTTTATGCTGTGCAACTCAGAAGCAAGAATATGGCATCTAGGTCTAACAATGTCATTGTTCCACTGTAGTCGACCCTCATTAGATGAGTCATTGAGTATAATGCCCCCCATTTGGTATGTACCTGACCAAGCATATGCAGCAACTGGAGTATCCACAGAGGTTCCTCACAAAAGGGATACAGAGCATAAACAACATGTCCTGCATGGACTGCCTCAATGTCTTGTCCCTGTACTCGGTATCCTACTGGCTGCTGAGAAGTGATCTATTCCTAGCCTATAAAGTATTATGCTCTGATGTACCTGTTACACATCTGCAAACAAATAACACCAGAATTACCAGATCTATGGACCTAAACCTCACCTGCCACATAAATACAACATGCCAGAAGGACAGGTATATATCTCAGAGACTACCCCTTCATTAGTACAGGGTTCCCATCCATGTCAAGAATAGCTCTTCCCTAACCCAATTAGACTGTAACTTGGAAAGTGGATGGGGAATTGGACATTTACCCCTGGTATGGCATCTATATCTCTAATAGATAGAGGCAGTCTGTAAATGATGACCACCCATGCCTAAGTTTGTGCATACCCTGTAAAACAACCCTAGAGTGACAACTGTCCAGATAGACTTGGAAAGCAATGCTAGGCTTATAAAGGCCCCTGAGGCATCATTAGCCTAGTAAATATTTATGTACTTAAGAGCCTGTGAACAAGCAGATGACTAACTTTCCTGTCTTTGTAACTGACTAAGGAGGTTATAATGGATTCCAATATAGATACAACAGAGTGATGTCCTGTAAATTTAGTGTTTGATTAATTCTTTTCATTGTTGTAATAAACATAATTTGGGGAAGAGGGACAGATTGTGGTCTGTTTATGACTACATTATTGGATTTTGACAATTTACTTTTTAGCTACAATGTGTCCTATTGCATACAAGCAGACAGAATCTGGAGGTTAGGACTGAACTCTAGACTTTGGACCTGTGAGGTAGAAATCTCAAACAGTGAATCATTGCTTAGCCCAGTGCTACCAAACAGATTGAGTTGATCTTGTGTGTATGTGGATCAAGTCAATCTGTGAAGTGATCACTTTACCTCACATATTTAGGATAATAAAAATGGTTTGACAGTGATCTTCATGATTGTTACAGTCCATACATTTAGTACCTCCAACAGGTAAAGTTTTGTCTTAGGTGGTCGGTGATAAACAGGCAACTGACTGAAGGAACTATCTACCATTTGAATCTGTGAAAATAATTATTCTGGGGCAAGGCTGTGGCTCTATGGAATGGGCTAGAAGAATGGGTGGCAGAGTGAGAAAACACAGACATTCAAAAGGATGTGGTACAGACAGAGAAAGGGTTTGTGGGGAGGATCACATATAAAGGAGGTAGAATGACTAGTCAACTTTAAGGGCAGAGTGGAATGAATAACTCTCCTCCTAACATCAGGCAGAGGTAAACTAATATAATTATGCTTCACTTCACTCACCTGATAAAAATGTGGCATATTCAAAGTATCTTCCTTGTTCCATTTCTCTTCAGAAAATTGCAGGTCAGTGCACGGTACAGTCCATAGTTAACCTACTAAGTTTGGATTTGATTGCCTCCATGTACTGCTCATCCCAGCATCTAGCTGATCTTCATAATTGCTATTTTACTTTACTTAGCATGATTAGGCTTCAGTTAATTATTACGCCCAAATATTTACCTTGTCTGTTTTAAATGGGTTGTCCCAGAAAGAATGCATGTTATCCATGGAAATCATATTCAGATCTCATCATAATATTGTATTCTGGGTATCACTTCTCTATTCATAATGTAAGTCACCACATCTGTATAGAGATGAGCTCCCCATCTGTAAATACCACATAAATCTTCTTATCATTGGCCTATGTGCTATTCCTGTTCTCTAAACTTAGTGTGATAACTAATGCAAATATATTAAGTACAACTGGTACCAATACTGCAACCTGTGGCACATCACTATTTCCTTATTTTTCTCTTAACTGTTCCATTGTAACCATTACCCTCTACTTCCAGGCAGATACAGTAATTTAAATATTCTCCATTTCTGGGTATTGCGTCGATACTCCCTTGCTAAAGATACCCTATGAGCTAAAGTACATAAGACCTTGGTGAAACATTGACTTACTATTGTGACAGGTTCTCCTTAATTCCCCACAGTGGTGACAGTGGCCCAGTGACTACTGGTCCAGAAGTGCAGAAAGCTACCCTTCAGAATTGTTTTCAGGACATCCACAGAAAAAGAAGTGAAACTTGTAGGCCTTTAATTACCTAGCATTTTACCCTGTTCTTCTCTTATGCATGTAGCTACTATTATCAGCCTCCATTGTAGCAGTACCATTCCTGTTAACAATGAAAGAAAACATGGTGTCCCCTGGTCCACACTACCCCATTGCACTGTGAAATTATTTGTACACCCATATATAAATAGTGATGCACAATCCATTCATGTCTGATCACCCAGTCTTTCCTCATTCAAAATATTGTCACTGTTAGTTAGCCAGTAGGTAATTGCATTTCCAACAGTCAGTGTCTTCTAAAACATTTCTCTGATTGTTTACATAATGTCAAAAGAGCTATCATGGAATGTGACCTTAATAATAAATACAGTAAGGCCCTCATTACCTTAATATGGAGTCACTAAGTATATGCCCCTGAAATTCAGATGATTTACTAGACTCATCAGTTTTTTGGAAACAAGATTTTTCTTAATCCCCAGCATTTACCATATTCATTTCTTTTGAGAAATTTAATACTGTTCTAGTACAACAGAATGATTGATCTAATTAGAAAAACACTTTGATTCAGGCAAAATGTAGTTTTAACAAATTAGGAACTCTTATTTTATAGAAGCTCAGGTTGTGCAAAGCAACATGCATGTACCAATGAAAATAATCATGTCACTTTGCCTCTAAGAAACTGCCTTCTAACATTTTTAAAATAAGCAGATGTCTAATTTACAATAAACATTAAAGCAATTAATTGTTTGCCTAATCTTCTCAAGGACAATATTTTATTCATAGGAGTGTTGACTTGCAGAGTGTGTTACATATGTTAATACTTAAACAAATATGCTCTACTCTGTCATTATAGGCAACAATGAATCCTTTTCACAGACAAGCTTTTTAATTTTGATAAAGAATTTTTTCTGAGTTTCCTGTATTGTGACCTTCCAATAACTTGCAAATGTCAGATTTGAGTATACCACTTAAATCCAAGCACTATGAGTCACTTTGGTAGAAGAAAAATTGCTGTGATTGAAATAATAATTGCCATCTCCCTTTAACAAAATTCCTGTTTCATCAAATGAGATCAGATTGTACACTGACTTGTTATACTTAGCAAAAATAAAAAATGTTCTTGAAAAGATGTTGCTGACCTGGTGAATGTGGTAAGCAACTAGATGCATAACAAATGCAAACAGAACTGATGAATGAAATGAGAAAAAAGTAGTCAAAGCAAGTTTAGTGAACACATTTTTACTTTGGACATATAAAGAGGAATATCACTTGTCCCAGCGTTATTAAACCACTTGGATATTGCACAAGTGGTGTAGAGGGATAAAGCCCTGGCTGTAGCCCCAGGTGATCTGTGTTCATTTAGTGGTTCAGGCTTTTGACATCACATGCACGGAGGGTAGGAGCTCCCCTTACTCTTGGGGGCATCACATAGGACACATTTATGCAGTGATTCTCCATGGCAGAGACTGGGAAAATAAACATGTATGTATTGCCTGACTGGTACAGCATCTTGGCAATGGAAGTCCCCCCTTGCACAAGTGATGGGTTGGGCAACACTGACATGTATTGCGTGACTTGCCCATAGGGATGTTACTGTGTGGTGTGAGGGCAGGGAAGAAACAGATAAAAATCACTTTCTCTGTAGTTGCATGAAAGTTCCTCAAGTGTCTTAGTTTCCCCATTGACAGAAAGCATAGGTCCAGGGGTGGCTGAAGTTGGCTTTTGTAGACCCAGTGAAGAAGAAAAGGCCCTGGAAGAGGTTTGTTCAGTTACAATGAGACAAAAAACAATTACTCCCCGAGAAAATTATTAAACTACTTGGAACTATTTGCACAATAGTTGAATAACTCATATTTTCCCTTCTTTCACATGTCATCTTCACTCTTTCACTTCACATCAGTGTCAGTGGCATAACAGGTCGCACACTTGCCTTTGATGCTGGAAGACCAGAAGACTGTGGGTTCTGTTCCCACTCAGTGATTGGATTGCTGACACTGCAGTGCAGCATTGAGGGGGGGGGGGGGTGATGCGTTCTTGAGTATGCCATCCTTCAGATGTGATGTTAATCTGAGGTCCCATCTATTTGAGTTGGTGGTAGCTCAGGTGGATGGCACCTATGGAAAAGAGTACAGAAAATTCCACAATATCCTGGCCAAATTTCCCACAGTAGTGTAAATACCACCTCAGATCTCCCATGAAAAGAGGTAACTAGTCTAGTGGGACTAACCTGGTCAACAAAGGATAAGTAAAATAAAATAAACATCTTGCTACTTGCAATTGTGACCCAGTTTCTTGACCAGTTATAATGATGCATCCAGTCTTGAAACTCTTCTCACCTATGTAACAGCCATGGTCAAGAAGGTCTACTCAGATTTAACAGTAGGCCTGCTCTGCCAGAATCACTCTGACGTTTCTTCACATAGTTTGATTTGATGATGCATAATTTCAAAAGGCACCATCTATTTTATATCATCTATTAGCTGTGGGTATAGTCATGACTTTTTATTGTTTGTATAGCTTGTTTTACACCAGTAGTTTGACTTGTCACTCAGTAGGCGGCAAGATCTACAAGCTATATTTTTCTGAGGAATAATAGTGGGTGTAGATACAATGAAATAATGAAAGAAAATCACATCTACATTATTTTTTCTGCCCATTCCTAAATGAAGAAGATCCAGGTCACTCATACTGATTTTTATTCACCCTGTTGAGGTCTATATATTAAGACTTTTAGATGTGTTGCATGCTTCCTAAGGTTCCACACATTATGTGGCGATATTAGTAAGGCAACCTTTTATGGACTAGTCAAGACCAGTAATTTCCTACATGAGCCCTATAAAAATTTAAACACATATGCAAACTTCATAAAGTGATGGTCATTTATTTTAGGCAATTCACATGTATAAAGTTGTTATTTACAACAAGAAGCATCACAGTTTGGGAGGACATGGCCCAGATGGTAGTATGAAAACAGCAGCTGAAAGAATCACTAACTATAAATCCTTTCTGACTTAATTTGAGAGAAAATATATATATGTGTGAGGTGTTCTAAACAGGATTATATCATTGAAGTCATTCTGAATCTAAAGATGTAAAACTTTACTTCATACTAAAAAAAATCCAGTCAAAAATCTGAATCAAGATTTAACAGTGAAGAGACATGAAGATGAGCTATTTAAAATCAAACACAAGACTCTTTTTTATATAAAAGAAATACAGTATCTGCTATAGAATTTGCTAGATATATTTTTAAAAATGTTAAAGAAGATTGCAAAAATCAAATGAAACATATGGAAATCTAATAAAAATGCAAACTAAAACAAATTGCAACAATGGAAGAAGCATTAAATGACCATGAGGGGAGGATATCAGAAAGTGAAATAGTGATGGAATTCCTCTTAAAGCAAAATAACTGGCTTAATGATAAAGTAGATGATTTGGAGGCATAAAAGTAATGAACAGTACCTGTTGTACTATTGTTGTCATCAATCTTGAGAGTTTTTTAATAATAGATTCTTTTAATTCTTAGGTATTTAAACTATTATGGTTCAGATAAAGCTATCAAATACATTACAATTCAGTAAGGTTTGTAAGTATGCATAGTGAAAAAAAAACACAATTTGCATACACAATATTCATAAGTAGCATGTATAACATAATCTGTAAAGCTAAATGTTCACATAATGTATTGATAATTGAAAAGAATATTTATGATTGTTAATTCTACTATATGAAAATAAAAATTAATGTATTTTGTTGAAGTTTATTTAACTCTGGGATGTTGACACTACAGAATGCTTTGTTGTTATGTAATTTGGGGTCTTAAGGTTTAGCTATCTGAACATTTTATAAGCAATAGATTCTAAATTTCATAGAGGATAAAATGACTTTATTAGTTTAAGGAAACCTGTATATGATGTAGATAACAGTATAATTAATATTATCGTATAACTTGATGAAGAAACATTAATGATATTGGAAAGTATCTATATTAGTTAAGTATATCAATAGTAGTTGAAATTTATCAGCCAAATTAACAATTATAAGTGTCCAATAAATACTGTTTATGAAGATGTGTTTTGTGTTATTTACAGTTGTGACTTTATTCCTAAGGTTACATTTTCTTTTTATTCAGTGTTAGTGAGCAGGAACTTTTTGTCTGCTATAGTAGGCAGAAGGAGAACATTAGTATCCATGGTTAGTTGGGTTAAATATGTATATGTATTTAAAGGAAAGAAATGTACATCATTTTTGAATATTTATGTTTATATTAACATCATTTAGATTTACGAAAGGAAGGAATACTACATTTAATAAGACTTGAACTTAGTAAAGATAATAGTTTTTTTAGTGAGAACTCCCTGTGGTCATGATATGATAGAAGCAACAATACAATGAAGATAATTCAGGCTAATATTAATGTACTAAATAGAAACAATAAAAGTAACACATTAATAAAATACACTAAAACAAACAAATGAGATATTATTTTAATAAGAGACTCATTCAATTAAAGAAAATATAGAGTCACTAAATAAATTTGATCATGAAGTTTGTCTTTTTATGCTTTGAGAAAAAAGGAGGGATTCACTGACATTATTTGGAAAAAATGTAGATAATGTCAGAACATACACATATTATATCTGATAGTAAAGGCATGTCTAGTATAGCAAATATTTATATAATAATAAGTTATATACATTAGCTAACTTTTACTGGATACCAGATCTGGGTGCTACTGTACCAAGAAATCATCTAGAAATTTTACAGGATGATTGGAAAGGTGATTTTATCCTAGCACCAGATTTTAGTTGCATTATGGAGGAGAAAGATACCAGTGCTATAAAGAGGAATTTTAAAAAGGGGCAGTAGTCAAAGTGTTAAATAACTGGTTATTCAATGATAATATAACTGATAATGACTCAATTTATTTTACCAGTTATTCATATGCATATGGCATCCAAACACAAATTAATAAAATATTTGTATCTACAAATACATTTGATAAAACTGTTAAATTTAAAACCATGCCATGTACTATATCAGATCATGATGCTCTATGCATGAATATTACATAGAGTAATATGAAATACAAAGTAAAACATATACCAGGATATATCACTCATATTAAAGAAACATGTTGAGGAATTGTTGATGATAAACATGATGTTAATAAAATTATTCTTTGAGATTCACCTAAAATACATATTAGTGATAAAATGTAATTATTAATAAAATTAATGAATGGAATATTAATGAGTTACACAATGTTCAACAAAATTATATAAAGCAAGTTTGACAAGAAGGAAAATAATTGATATGAATGTAATAAATGGCTTAACTAACAAATACAAAAACGTTTTAAAGCATAAATCAAAAATGGCTTTAGAGAAACTTAGAATTCAAAATTATGCAATGACACACAAAAATATGCACAGAGTAGCTAGGTAAAGTAAAACAATAAAAAACTGTATTAAAAATATTATAAATCCATTAACAAATTAAAAAAAAACAGATGTGGATGAAATGCTTTCTTTATTTAAAAATTACCAGGAAGAGCTTAATCAAAATAACACAATAGTATTTAATGAGAGTAAATTAAATGAATACTTAGATAAAAATGTATCCTTTAAACTTAAAATGACCAGATACTAACATTTCTAAATATATTACTATAAATAAGATTACTAAGGTAATTAAAAACAGTAAAAAATGAAAGGCACCAGGTTTAGATGGCATATGTAATGAATCTATAATATGCTACCATATAATTTCGGCTCTATGTTAGATGAATGAAGCAACAAAAGAGTGAATGCTCTTTTGTGGACACATAAAACCTGAAAGCTGAAAACCGCAAAGTTAGAGAACAGCGATTTTTTTCCCAGAGGAAAAAAAATCACTGGGTTAGTCTTGGGACTTTGCTGTTTTCTCCACTGTGGTGCGGTCTCGGAGTTGGTATATTTAAGTAGCGTGTGTGTGTGTGTGTGTGTGTGTGTGTGTGTGTGTGTGTGTGTGTGTGTGTGTGTGTGTAGGGAGGCATCTTTATACATTTTTTTTTTTTTTTGGAACAGCAATTTTTTTCCCCTGGGAAAAAAATCACTGTTCTGTAACATTGCTCTTTTCAGACTTTGGGTTTTACTTGTCAACGAAAGAGCATTTGCTCTTTAGTCATTTTGTTCTTCTAATATAGACCTCATAATTTCATTGTTGAATGCTGATTATAAACTTTTTACAGTGATATATTTGAGACTCAGAGAAATGATAGATGGTTGTTGTTGATAAAGACCTAACAGGTTTTATTATCAATACAGTGGGTTGTAGTAGCATCAGGAGAATATTAACAGTATTAAGTTTAGCTCAATATCAAAATAAAAAAGTTAACATTGATAAGTTTAAATACTGAAAGAGCATTTGATTCCATATACTGTGACTATTTGTTTAAAACTCTTTGTGCATTTGGTTTTCTGAAGGAATTTGTTGATCTAGAAAATAATTTATACATAGGTTCTAAGGTATTCGCTACAGTAGGTATGTTTATTTCATAATCATTTGATATCAGTAAAGATACTAGACATGGATGTCCATTATCCCCTCTCACTCTTTTTTTTTTTTTTTTTTTTTGCTTTAGCAATTTGAATCATCTCATACTATAAGACTCAACAATAACATAAAAGATTTTAATATAACTAAAACTGTAATGCTAACATACAAAGTTTTGCAGATGCTATTTTGCTATCATTAGGTGACATTAATAATTCATTTAGAAAATTAATAAAAAATCAACTTATTTACAGATTTAGCTGTAATGAAATTTAATAAAAATAAAACATATCATTCTAGTAAGTCAACAAGAAAACAACATATTTAAGAAAAAATTCAATTATAATTGGAATAATAAATAGTTTAAATATTTAGGTATTATGATAAAACCTATCATAAATAATATAATTGATTCCAGTTTTCAAAATTTGATTGCTGATATATTCACCGTAATATTAGTTTTGTTAAATCTAAAGTGTAATACCAGTGGAAATGTATTCAAGAACAAATAATATCAGAATCACTTAAATATAAAGAGCAAAACAAAACTGACATGATCAATAACAAATACTTATGGTTACTAAAACGTCTTTGGAAGAAACATTATTTCAGAAGATTAATTCAGTGTGAGCAATTTGACACAGAAGACCCTTAGAAATGTAATTTACACATTCTCAACATTTAAAAATTTGAGATTTGATAGGTTTCCTATTGCTTTTTTATATGGATTCATCAAAAGCCAGTATAATATGAAAATGGAAATGCACAAAAAAAAAAAAAAAAAAAAATATATATATATATATATATATATATATATATATACATATGAATCTAGGATGTTTGCTCGAGTGAGCAAGCGTCTGAATCCATAACAACCAAACACACTTTAACAAAAGCGCTTTTATCGAAAAAGCGCTTTTGTTAAAGAGTGTTACAAAAAAAAATAAAACACTACATTTATATTTTAGCAGGAGGGCTTCCCTGCACCCGCCATGTGGGGGGCTATGCCCTCACACTCCCCCACTTTAATATTCTCCCTACTCTCTGTGTGTCAGGATAGACAGGGGTGTTTGAATGCATAACCTATGGGGACAAATGTATACCAGTATGTACGTGTGATACCCATCTACATGGCTGTTAACATCCATATTGACAGGCCTGATCCACATGTCTTGCAAGAAAGGGTTCTGTGTATACCCATGGACTGACCCGAGTGTGTCAAACTGTCCACATATATTGGCCATATCACAGCTGTAGTCCACAGGGACGTTACTGTGCTAGCAGTGGTACTGTACTATGATGACCTTAGGATGTCTGTAAGTAGCCAATGGCGCACATGTTAACAGCAGATGTGGCCTCCCACACACACCAATTCTGTGAAGACAATCCCTATTACATTAGCAATAGTCTACAAATATACCTGCACTACATACATGACATCCCCTTGCACTGAGAGTTTGCGACTCTTGGGGCTGAGGTAGGGCTCCACTCCATGTGCAGGACATATGGTGAACATATATGTATAAATAAGTATACATATATCTATATAGATATGTACACATATACATATCTTGCTTACTGTATGACAACAGTTTTACACATATGTGTCTGTGTTCGAGCCTCTGTCCTCCACCTACATACCAGGCTTTGCACATATGACATGCTGTCAGAGGTTGTTATGTAGCGGGCTGTGCATATGTCATGCTGTCATTCCTGCCATCACTCCACTGTTGTTGTGTCCCCCACACATACTCAGGGATTGGGGCCATATATGTGTGGGTTTCACCTACACAATACATGTGTGCCCTAATGCACTCCAGAGGCCAATGTATGTAACAGTGGTATATGGCCCAGTATTAGTGAGTGTAGGGGGGGTGCACCATGACTAACCTAGGCTGTTACATGTGTGGGTATCTGGGATAAGCTACCTTAAGGTATCGAGATTTACTTTAACATACAATCCACCTTGGGAAATGCAGGCCTACTGCCTCCTGCCATACGGGATGTTCTGTTTGTCAGTGTGATTGTGATGGTGTCAGGTATGCCTTGTTATGTAACAGATACATCCCATTGTGTCAACTGGGGTCTGTACTCCCTAGGGATTGTGTACAGAGTGTAGATAGAGGCTGCTGACCTATACATCTGCATTACGTACTGTTGATTGTCTGGTATGCTGTGGCCCAGTCTGTCATTACTAATGTACTACTTGAAGGCCTCGGCTTGGACAGCAACATATGTCAACCTTTCTAGACTACTGTTTTAGTATAACTGTTTCACAGTTGCATTGCACTGTTCATATGAATGTCAGTGTCTAAACAGCTGTATGACATGGCATATACAACTGTCATAGTACACAAATAAAACTTTCACATTCATTTATGCACACTTGTGTGTGGTGTTATACCCATTGATTTCTCTGTGGGTATATGTTGCAGGCTATGAATGTCATTCGTATGGGTGGCTCATACAGTTTCCAGTTGGTAAGGTGGTGACTGTAGGAATACTGGCTGCTCCATATTGTGTGCACGTACTACATATATATATATATTACTGTACAAATCTCTCTGTGTGTATGTGTAGTTACATATATATATATATATATATATATATATATATATATATATATATATATATATATATATATATATATGTATCCTCGGGATGGTCCTGGTTATGGGATCTGCAACACTTGGTACTGTATTACAGGGGGGTCGTGCTTGGCTGGGGGGTATAACTATTTGTACCAAACTCATATATATTGTGTGGGCCTCTCAACCCCAGTAACATTGCATGAGGACATATATGTTTTGTGATTTCCAGATTATCTACAGATGTATGTCCATATATACCTATATATGTATGTGTATATATATATATATATATATATATATATATATATATATATATATATCTGCTGACATAAATATATAACCTGCCGTATATATTTAGACATGTAGATGTGGACATATATATCTATAGCTGTAGGCATTTGTATGATTATATGTTTAAATATATATATATATATATATATATATATATATATATATATATATATATATATACATATATCAATATGTTGTAACCATTTAGACATTAATATATTTACTCACACACGTACATCTACATGTTGGTATACTTTCTCTGTTCTTTTGAATGACTGGGCTGGATGATATGTTTGTGAATACATCAAGGATATGTGTATCTGAGAGGGCTTAGTGGCAAATCACTTTGGCTATGATGTGCAGGGTTCTAGGTTTGATCCTAGCAGAGGCTGCTTATTTTGTTGCTAGGCAGAACAAGGGCCATTGGACACAGTGTGATTAAGTAACTTTTGAGCAGTTGTAAGCAAGTTTGCACACCGGTAAGCACTGTTAAGTTACAGTTACTGTTTCTTATACTCAGTTAGCTCCTGAATTGCTTAACCTAAGTAGGCATTGCTTACACCCGTGCAAACAGGCTTAATCCTGCCTACTGCTGCTTAAAATTGCTTACTCCCACTTACCCCAGCGCTAATTCTTTTAAAAGAAAAGAAAAAGGGATTGATAGGAAAGTGGTGAAGAAAGGGGCACAAAGAGGGAAAGACAGTAGGGAAAATAGCCGGGGATGTGCAGGAATTGTGTAGGGAAGGTCCATAGCTGTCCATTTCTTCTACAGCAACAGCTGTGCATATACACTGTATTTGGAGGTGGATTTGGATCCTTGAACATCTGGAAGAGGGGTGAGGACAACAATAATTCATTGTGATGCCAGTTAGACCAGATTACATGTGTCCAGTGGACACATGTGTGAAATGGACAGCTATGTATGGGGCATGATCTTTTTGTGGGAACAGATTGCCTTTTTTTTCAGGTGGGAGTGGGATGTTGGGGAGGGGTAGTAGGTATATTTGGAGTGCTAGGCTGGATAGGATAACAGACAAGACACACAAGATGCATACAGGGCCGGTATATGACACATGTGGGGGTAAACACCTTGGATGGGGAGGGGTGTTTGGAAGCTGCAAACCCATGATCCCCCAACTGGAAACAGTGGGACTGAGATCCCCACCCATGGGCAGTCACCACTGCACCTTCATGATCCCAAAAGTGGCTTTGCTGTGGGCTGTGTAGAAGGGGCCGGCTTAGCCTCTAATAGCAGCACTTAGCCCTCAAGCTGGTGCAGCCGGTCTCGATACTCCAGATAGAGCTCTCTATGCACCACGGCCCGGACCTGTTGATGGGTGACCGGTTCCCCTCGGTGCCTGCTCTGAGGGGGGGGGCAGCCCCATCCCCTGCAGTGGTTCCACCCAAAGGTGGCGCAGGGCCCATGGATGAGGAGGTCCCGGGCTGGGCCCCAGATGTGCTGGTGCCAATTGCCATGGCCAGTTGAGGTGGGACAGGTTGGTCCGCTGGGACTGGCCTTCCCATACGAGCTGTGTTGTCACAGTTTTATGACAGATATGGGTTAGTAACTGTCAACAGCATTAAGGATTAGTTATAACAGCATGCATAGGTATTCCCATTGGCCCAAAACACCAGATTTAACACAGCTGCAGAGCAAGTAAAACACATGCGTATATGGAACAACAGTGGCCATTACAGGGGCATGCAGGTTTCATTGATGGCAACAGGCCACCAATATGGGTGTATTTTAACATGGCACATGCATAGAAACAAATGTGAATATTTATAAACCATTAGGGCATATGTCCCAACAAAAGTTTGGAGTGCACACATACCAGTTGAGGAGTGTCATTGGGTTATTTTGCACATATGGTAGGGGTGAGAGAGAGAGAGTTCAATTAACAACTAATATATCCTTGTAGTTTTCACAACATTCTTAGTCATTGCAGTGATCTTTCCCTTACATGTGTTATTATACTACCCAATGGCCTTATATCGTACACTGGTATATTTATAGATTTTTATATACATGACCTGTGTCTTACATACAGCTGTGACAGGCTGCAGGTGTTAATGCAACATATGTTGAGAATTGCTGTCATACACTTTGGGTGAGGTGCTAGAATAACAGGTTTGTTTTCATATACATTCTCTGACTATGTACATGTTTCACTATCAGTTATATGTCCTTGACAGCTGTCTATATTTCTTGGATCATCACACTGAATTTTCAGGGGAACAGGGTACCAGGCTGGTGATATGGGCCATTTATCTGGACATGCTGGACAGATTGGAACAGTTGTGGGGTATGAATATGCATACAACTTTCAATCTGAACATTCTAGCAAATTCTGTACAGCTGTTGGGTGTAATTATGCATACAGCTTTCTATCTGAACATTGGAACAAAATCTGTATAGTTGTGGGGTATGATTATGCATACAACTTAGTAGCACTCCCAGGATTCAAACCCCTGCTGTGTGTGAGACAAAAAAATAATCACTAGCATCACAGTACACTGTGCTGTCAGGGAACTAATGTAAAGTTTTTGACTGTTTTCTATCTAAGTCTCCCTAACTTTTACAATATGACTGACCTCTTGGCACTTCCAACATTGTTATGCAGGACTTCATACACATTTTATCTGCATACCACAGTGTGGGTGACACTGCTTAAGATACAACAGTACTATTTATAGTATGGAACAGATCGCCAACATATGAGAGAAGAGTAAACAGAAGCACTCCAGGGGTTATACCTTTATTCACAGACTATTAAGCATTTATTTCCACTGGTACAACACTTTCTAAGGCTCTTATATTTATTTGCTATGACAGTACATACAGACTGATTATTAACCTGCCTCGCGACACAGCCTTTGCAGCCTAGCATCATGGGCTTGCTGGTTTGTAGCCCGCTCATCTGCAGCTGCCAGAGAAATGCAGTAATATTTAGCCATACCTCTCCATAGTATACACAAGCTAGGCAATTATTTACCACTTAGTAGAATGAGTACTTACTCAGTACTGGGGCATTGGGCATCTGCCGAGGCTCCTGGATCCACTGTTGCAGTAAATCTCCCCTCCGCTGCTTCAGGTCAGCATGGTGGTGCCTGACCTGCTCACTAGTCTGGGAGATACCTACGGCACTGGTGAGGTCATGGGCAAGGCTGTCCCAGGCCTTCATTTTATACTGCAAGCCCTGGTACTGGCTCTGCAGAAGTCTCTGCTCATGGTGTTTTACCAGGAGCCATACCATGATTTTTGACTCCTGGATGCCCCAGCGCTGCACTCTAAATCGAGTGCCTTCACCCACACCAGCCATTCTGCCTGCAGTAGGAAGCTAAAACCAGTTATAAGAAGTATTCCCACCTGTGGGGTTTAAATACTGCCAATTTCCCGCACTTTCCTGTGAATGACCAGTTTTGAAAAGGCTAAGCTATGGGCACACCTGCTTACATAAGGCTGGCACTGCTTAAAGAGCTATACCACTAGGGAGATTGAATTGGCTCCCCTACACATTGCTTACACTTACTACCTTGAGCTGTGCTGCAGTTAGCATTGCTTAATAGTTAATTAGCACTATATTTGCCATTTGGCAATGATTTATTCTTCATTACAGGTTATATATGCGTCTGGTATCCGTGATTCATGTGTACATATGCTGTATGGGGACCTGGGGACTTCTATACTTTATTACAATAACACCTCAAATCTATGCTTACTGCAGTACTCCAGTTCACATATTTATGTTATGTAGCAGGTTATACCACTTCACACTGTACATAGATTCAGTTCACGTTTGGTTTGATTTTCCTGTGGTGAGGATTAGTTTGCTGATACCGCATTCATATCTATGGCTTAGTGGTTAACTACTGTGATATAGCATGCTGGGACCAGAGTTTGAGCCTTGCAAAGGCAGTTTATTTTGTTGCTAAGCAGAACATGGGCCATTGGATACAGAGTGATTAAGGCACTTTAAAGCAGTTGTAAGCGGGTTTTGCATGGGTTTGCATGACGGTAAATACTACTAACCTCTGGTTACAGTTTCTTATACTCAGTTAGCTTCTACTTTACTTAATCTATGTAGGCAATGCTTACCCCCACTCAAACGCACTTAAACATGCTTACTACTGCCTATTTGTGCTTAAACCTGCTTACTAGTGCCTTATTCATTATGACACTGACACTTTGCATGTCCATTTAATGCAGTACTTCAGTTCACATTTAAATGTTATTATGTAGGCTATACGGCAGAAAGATGTAAAAATATGTTCATATACAGATTTCACATAGAAAATGATATGTACTGCAGTGGGACTTGAACAGGGAATGCCTTTTTGTTAGGGGGGGTGCTCTAACCACTACACTATTGCTGTGCTGCTCCATTTGCATATATATTCCTTGTTATCTTCTTCAGCCTTTTCAGCTGCTTTAACCGTAGCTAAGAGATGGGCACACCTGCGCACCTACAGTTAGCTGTACTCGGGGTTTTAAAAAAAGTAAATAAAAGGGTCTCTTCGTTTTATTTAAATGTACTGTTGCTGTTGAACACATGGTGACTGTTGGTGGGGATATGTGGACTCCTATGAGCAGTCTCGCTCATTTATTTACACTTTCTTCTGTTCTGCTTTGCAGGGGCACATTTATTCTGAGAGCTCTGCTCTTAGACATGCCCCCTGCACTTGTCCACGCTCTGTGTAGGATTTGGAGCTCAGGCAGCGGGCCTTCATTAATATGCATGGCATGCTGCTGTCCTCCTCTTAAACTGCCACTTCCATGCAGGACTAGATTAGTCCTACACAGAAGATTAGTAAATCCGGGGGCAAGTCTTTCTCCCTTATTCATTAAATTTTGATATTGTCCTATAGCTTCATTATAACATTCTATAGTGGTCATTTCATATATGCAATTACCTTGAAAATGCTCATAACATATCTGCGCATATTGTTTATAATTCATTGCCACAATTTTGCTACCTTATCAGAAGGTTTAACAATAAGTTGACAATTATCATTTAACGTCTGCAAAGCATGTCATTGATTCTTACATAAATTATAATTAATATTATGTTTTCTTTTAACAAAATCCAAAAACAATCTTTCAACAACATATCCAAAAGCTACAGAAAATTGCTGAATATACAATGGGGTTTTGCTGCTTTGAAGAATGAAAAGGCAAACAATTCCAGTGTGCTGCTTCCTTATGTTGAATGTTTAGATGTTTTAACAGAAACATACTGACTGAGGATTCACAGTATGTTTTTGGCAAAACATTAAAATCACTAGCAAGCATAACCCTTAAGAGCGTTGGACTGTACAGACACAAGTCTTTCAGACCTGTGCATAAAATTCTAATGGATTGCAAACCGTATCTCACAACCTTGTAGTGTGTTAGAAATCTAGACAAAGCCACAAATCAGGGGCAGATTTTAAATATTCTCTTAGAATCTTACATACTTAGCAAGTAGAATGACAGGTTTTACATAGTATACATTTTCTGTCATTATTTAATGACAAATCCTCAAATATTCACCAGGAAACCATACATTTTATGTGAATACACCAAAAATATGTGACAAAATCTGAAGATAGCTGTGAAAATTTGGATAGTTAATGAGAGAGCCATGCGTAGGCATGGCTGGAACATTCAGTCACTCTCTGCAGACTGCAGTCCTGCCCAAGTGAATTACTTCACTAAGCTACTTTAACCAATTCCTTAGTTCAGGCTTACTTTTTGCGGCACAAGAAAAACACTGAATGGCACAAAGGAAGGCAAAAATAGAATATAACTTCTGAAAATAGTACAATTGAGAGGTGAGCAACAATTTACACCCCACCCCGCTGTAAATTCACGACTGTTCTACACCACCCATAGCGTACCTATCACCTTAACTCCAACCCTCTGAAACAAACCAGTATCTTGAGTTTTCTTCAAAAAGAAGAAGTTGAACTTCTACAGTGACAAATTCCCATTCTGTTCAGTTCTGAATATCTGGTTTTGCCTGCCAGGGAGGAAAAACGTACTTACCTTATAGTCCTTGTTGGAAAAAAACAGATGGAACATCTTGCTTCTAGCCATACTTCCAAACTCTAAATATGCCATCTGGACTGAATACTGCTGACACTGACTCACTACAAAGAACAAACTCAGACTCATAAGGGATTTAAGGATGCACAGTCTGCTTCAGTAATGAGGCTGATGCCTACATTAAGGAACATGGCTACATTTCCTCAAATGCCTTTCTCTATTGCACTAACTTCATATTAGTAAGTCCTGATAGATGTTTCTTTGCAAGTTAGAAGACATCAGATGAGGTTACACAGCTGAGAATGCAGTACTGCTGAAGGTCAGAAGTGGGGGGGCCCCCTACAGCCATTGGGCCCTATTTCATCTAATCAGTCCAACTGGCCTAAGGACAGCCATGGTTGGGAGCTTGTTAACATATGGTCATTAGCTGTTACTTTTGAAGTGGGAAGATTATGGTTAGGACACAATAATGCCTGACTGTCAGGTTTAGATATGCGCATTTTAGTGTCAAGCCCTACTTAAGCATAGCAGATGTAGTATTACTATGACTGTTAGAGTTTTCTACACCCATTAAAGGCCACACTTGTTAATTCCTGTGTTTTCCATACCAGCAGAGATATGCCTAAGAAACAGGCACAGAAAGGCACTTCCACCCATAAGCCCAAGTATATTGAGGCAGAAAATGAGGTGGCATTTTACAACCACTTCTACCAAATGGGCCCTTCTATGACCGTGTCTGGCGAGACATTGTCACTAATGCCAGTGACTTCATCAGACATAGACAACCCAAGTAACTATGTACAAATGGGCAGGGCACAATCATCACCATTTGAACAGGTGGGTAAGGGAGTACAGAAATTAATATCTTTTGTAGGGAAGTCTGTAAGGGGGAACACTGAAATTTATAAAACAAAAATGTTCTTTTGATGGATGAGTTAGAACTGCCAGGAGGTGGTTACTTTGGTTGTCTATGTCTGATGCACAGTGTGGCTAACTTGTAAATGGATAGGCACAGTGAGATGTTTTTGTAGACATCATTTTTACGGTGTGTACCTGCTTAGCTCTTGCATAGTTATGTTGTAAAGCTCTGTGCAATATAGTACCTACCTCTTTGCTAGTGCCTCCATTTGGTATGGTCACCCCATGCTGCTGGCCATCATTCTGACTCCTCACCTGTCTCAGCTGTTGGTATCTGTGGTGCTGGGAACTGCAGTCCCTACAAGAATCCACCCTGTTCTAACTGATTTCTAACTATAATATTGTGCAACATAGCACATGTGGCAAGTATTTCTTGTCATGTAGAGGAGAGAAACTGCAGGGCACCAAAGCCTGCATCTAGGCAGCAGAAAAGTGAGTTCAACAGCCCAAACATAACTGCTGTGATGATTCTGGTTTGTGATTGGAAAGAGTTGTGACTATGTTTAGTTTGGTTATGGGGATTTCTAATTGGTGTCATGAGCCAGAGTTCCAGGATATATCCAGAATTACCCACAAGATGGCCTTGTGGGAAGTCACCCATTGCAAACCACTGATAGAGGTCACATGTATACCATACGTGTGAGTCATGGAAATTGCCTAGGTGGCCTGCACATGCATTGTAAATGATACCAATGCATTACATACCACCTGGGAATTGATGAGATACCCTTTGTATTTCACATACCTTCTTCCTGGTTCACCAGATGAGGCGTTTATTTCAATGTGAGTACAATGTATGACTCCCAGTACATCCAGGATGGGGCTATGGTATACAAGCCCTTCTTGATGCTTGTTCTCTCATCTGGGGTATGTTGGAACCACATGTGTTCCCCTATATACTGAAGCATAGCATGCAAGAACTGACTGAGTATTCTCAAGGCAGATGCCTATGATACCCCCACTGTGTTCCCATTGGGTCGCCAAAAGGTCCCTGTAAAAATACATATAGCCACACATACTTTTGCATCCACTGGGATGGGTACTGCATGATTCAAAGAGGGCTGCAGATGAGGTCTGCACACATCCACTATTTGTTGCATGGTTACCCTGTCCATACAGTAACAGTCTGTTAAGTGGACAGCTTAATGGGTATACAAGTTTAACTATTGTCTAAAGAAATTACTTGTAAATGAATTTCCAGATTTAAAGTCATGGCAGAGAAAAAATATCATGAAACCAGGAATAAAACATATCTAATATGTTTCTATCCCCAAAATGTTTCCAGATATATCAGGAGGTAACCCCGCCAGAGACCAAACTCATGAGCTTGAAACAAGGTTGTGCTGCTGTGTATAGACTCACAAATGGGCTCTATGGAAACTTTTGCTTTATGTGGCCCACAGTAATTAGCTACTGATGGCTAATAGTAGTTAAACATCCCTAATCATAATATTGACTTTTTCTAAAATGGACAAAGAAGATCACTATATTAAAAAAGGTTATCTGGTTACATCAACAACCATAATAGGATCATAAGATCATAGGAAGTTAGTAGGCTATTGGCCCTGAGGCCCTTACAAGCCTAGCCAAAAATTTAGCCCATGTTCTGAGAAGTCACCACCCGATGCCCCTGTCTAGCAGGGACACAGGTGGTATCCCAGGGGTGTATTTTCTGTTCCCCATCCCGTTATCCAGGTTGCGCTTAAAAAGCATTAATAAGGTACTCTGCTTGATGTGCAGTGGGAATTCTATTCCACAGAAGGGGAAGTCTCTGGGACACAAACCTGTCCTGCCAACAAGTCCTATTGATGTCACAGACCAGGTTGAGGCCGCACATGCAGGTTACTTGAGTGGAGCTAGACTTGTGGAGATGCAGCAGTCCCATTAAGGTGGGATATGAGATTACTTTGCATGCCAGACAGAGGTCACCTCTGAGGAGTCTCTAGGAGACTGAATAGAGGGACAGGGCCTTTAGCCTATCTGTATAGGGTAGATGTTTCAGGCCCTGGATTCTCCTGGTGAAGAACCTCTGTGGTCTCTCCAGCTGCTGAATGTGCTTTGTGAGGAACATGCTGAAAGGTGCATTGTACTTGATAATGGGTCTTATAAGGGAAGAATGCAGGGATGTTATGACCACATTGTCCCTGGATGAGATACCCTTACTAATGAGGTGAGCCATCTAGAAAGCTTCCTGTAAAATGTAGGCAATATAGTGGCCAAAAGTCAATTTGCTATCAACCTGGGTGCCCATGTCCCTCACAATTGAATGCATGCTTAGGACCTTTTGATTAATGTGATAATTTGTAGGGATGTCACTCTCCCCAAAGGGGATGATGATGTATTTTTTGGCATTCAGTCTGAGACCATGTTTCTGGCACCAGTCATGTTTGGATGAGACCCTCTTGGAGGATGTCCACATCACTAGGGGAACTGATGACAGCACCCAGCTTACAGTCATCTGCAAACTTGGTCAGCCACAGCTCACTGTTTTTGGCCTGTACCTCAGAAAAGTATATCCCAAACAACAAGGGCTCCAAGACTGATCCCTGGGATACACCACTCATTACAGGTCGACTGCTTGAGATGGCTTCCCCTGTATTGACTAAGCGGGTTCTATCAGTAAACTAGTTTGCTACCCATCTGGTAACATAGGGATTGACACCCAGTTTATCTATTACACCCAAGTGGGGAATAGTATCAAAGGCTTTAGCCAGGACAAGGTAGGTGGTGTGCACTGTCTTCCCTTTGTCCATGGCTTTGGTGACTGTCTCAAAGAAGTCGACCAAATTTAGCAGTCATGACCTCCCGTTGATGAAGTAAAACTGTGTGGGATCAAGTTTTTGGAGGTTGCCAATGTCAATGAGGTCCATGATAATCCACTCCTTGGCATTGCAGATCAGCCTAGTTAGGCTGATGGGTCTATAATTTCCTGGATTGGTGGAGGCTCCACCTTTGTGCAAAGGGCTGACAGTGCCTGTCCTCCACTCGACTGGGATGAAGCCAGTACTCAGGCTTTGGTTGAATAGCGTGCCTAATGGTGCTTCAAGTTCCAGTCTGAGTTCATGTAGGATGTAGCCTAGGATGTTATCTGGTCCCATGGAGACTGTATTTTTTGCCTTTGACAGGGCAGTGACAGCTTGCTCCCTATAGATGAGGGGATGGGGGCAGGTGCTGGAGATTTCCTGATTTACTGATGGGGGAAAGGGGTGAAGTTTTCACTGAACCTGTCTGCCAGCAGGTTGGCTATATCTACAACATTTGTGTATGTGGTGTCCTTGACCATCAGTTCTGAGCAGATCTGGGTGCTTCCCTTAAGTTTGCGGACATATGCAAAGAAAGCCTTGTGATTGTCTTTAGTAGATGTGGCCAGTTTGCACTCAAAGTTTGCTTTGGAGGATTTTACTAGTGCTCTTATTTGCTTGTTTAGACTAAGGAGAGATTGCTTCCAATTAGGCACCTGCTCGTTCGTGGTCCTGGACAGCATTTTATTTATTTTATTATAGAGTTTATTTATTGCAGATGTCCACCAGATAGTTTTACTATTCTTTGAGGAGGAGGATTTTGTCCTGTTGGGTATTCCTGATTCCATGCAGCTATATAAGTGCTCATACAGTACTTTGGTGTAGGTTTGGGCATATGTGCCAGTTCCTGTTGAGGGCTGGGAACCATGAAGCTGTTTATATCTTCCCTCAGGAGGATGTAATAAGCTTTCGAGAAGTTTTTCGTTTGACCCTATCTAAGGGGTGATAGGGGGAGATGGTGAATTCAAAAGTGACCGCTTCATGGTCGGCTCTTACCAGGGCAGATGACACTGTAGGGATACTGCAGTGATTACTCATGTTGGTTAATACCAAGTCCAAGATATTTTCACCTGTTGTGGGGGTGTCAAGCAGCCGGTCCAAGGCATTTGCATTGACAAAATCAAGGAATCTCTGGGCATTTGTGTTTTGGCATGAGTAGTTTTCCCAATCTATGGTCGGATAGTTAAAGTTGCCCAGGATCAGGGTAAAGGGTTGAACCTTGATAGATTCAAAGAGGTCCAGATAGGTCATGTGGCTATCTTGAGTCAAAGTTGGAGGCCTGTAGCTAGCTATGATTTGAATAGGGGTCCTGTCAATGGTTAACTGCACTTGGATTGTCTACTGTGCATCATACTGTTTAACCAGCCTGGAGGTATGTGTGTCTTTTATATATATTGCAACTCCACCTCCTTTTGCTTTGCTACCCACAGTTTGAGGTCTGAATGTATGATAGGATGAGTAACCTGGTATGGCTGGGGTGCTCTCCTCAGTTTTGAACCAGGTTTCTGTGAATGCACATATGTCAGCATCTTCCAGGGTTAAGAATGCTTGCAATGATTGCAGTTTCATGTTTGGACACCTAGCATTTAGCAGCATGACCTTTAATTTACATTTTGATGAAGTTTTCATGTTGGTAGTTTTGACCTCATGGCTTTCCCTAAAAATGGCACTATGGGGGTGGCAAGAGCCTTTGCCAGGAGCCTGAAGCCCAAGGAGACTGATGCTGGCCTTCTCTGGCAAAGCATCGTGGTTTGTTAATCATGTCTTCCCAGGCTGTCAGGTACTGGATCCCCTTGGAATGACACCAGAAACTAAGCCAATTGTTAAACTCAATAATTTTCTGTATGTATTGAGGCATCATTCTGGCTGATGGTAGAATGCTGCTTAAGGCTCTGAACATACCTGCCTGGGACATGTATTCAGCGAGCTTTATCATGTCTCTCTTCATGTAGTCCAGGAAGGTATGTCTCAAGTCATTCACGTCAACATGGACTGTGACATTGTCATAACAATACCTGCAGTTGAGAGAGTTGAGTGCATGGGTGATATGGCAGTCTCTAGCACCTGACAAACAACTATCCATGACTTTCTCCTTATCCAGCCTGGTGAGGAGCACATCTGTGTGTCACATGTGACATTCAGTGGAATAAGAAAAAGTCCTCTATTAAAACAGAGTGATAGTAGTCAGAAACACACCTGAAAATAAATTTCATGGTTTGGCACAATGATTACGATCTTAACCCCTGAAAATAAATTTCATGGTTTGGCACAATGGTTATGATCTTAACCTCACAGATACAAGATACAGGATTTGTTTCTGATCTATTTTTACTGGCTAGGCTTGTAACTGTATGCAGAATTATAGCATAGTGTTTACACAATGAACCTATGAAGGGCCAGAGATAGAACAAACTGTGCATGTGGGAGGAGGGGTGTGGTACATCTCCCGTGAAGAGACTAAGGGCATGACCCTATGGCACTGACAACCAGTAGAGAAACTTTTTAGACTGTGGGCATTTAAAGTAAATAATCTAACATATTCAAAAGTTATATTCAGTTATATTTGTAACTGGATATAAAAAATGGCCAACATCCTCCACTAAATGAGTACAGTGAAACACCTTTGTCAAGGTGCAGTGGTCTCCTGAGACATGACAGAGAATATATCAAGCTGAAAAGATATTGAGAAGTCATGACAAGGTTGTAGGAATAAGAATGATATCAGAAACAGGAGAAAGAAGGGTAAAGTTAGTCATATCCAGTGACACAAATATCCATTATCTAGAATATATGATGAAAACAATATATATATATATATATATATATATATATATATATATATATATATATATATATATATATATATATATATATATATATGTATATATATATATATATATATATATATTTATTTCTATAGATATATACATATATTTATACACAAACTCTAAGATCACACTACAGTGAAGATAAGGGTGCATTTCCCATCCCAGCTATAGTGTGATCTGCACCTGGAATGCCAAATTCAAATGAGCGAATGTGCCAATGTGCATTCGCTCATTGGAATTCGCAACATTTGCAGTCGACATTCCCAACATCTTGAAGTTGTACTTTTGCACTTTGGTGCATTGTACAACTTACTTTCAACATAATGAAGCAAACCGTGTAGATCACCGTTTCAGGACAGTAAGGCAAGTCTTGCACATTTGATTGATACTAGAAAGTCAACTCAAACATGGAATTCTCCCAACCTCCAGTTAATGATCATGAGATGTTTTGTATGCACATGGGGCTTGTGAGATTGGGTGATGAGTGTTGGTCTCTGCCTGCTGACCATGCTTCAGCTGGTAACATTATGACCTCTTTTCTTTACTGAGCTTTTAAACCAGCAAGGTCATAAAAAATACTCATATTTACACAGAAAATAATCTACTAGAATTAAAGAAAACTCCACAATAACATAACAAGGAAAGTTTTATGGTCATGGTATACTTTTATCACAAAGTGATGCAAGAATTTAGAACCTGAAGAATTTGTTAGTGATATTTAATAATTACGAACATTATTGGAAATATCATACAACATGCATACAATATGTGCTCATATTGTTAGCAAGCTAAAGAAGTCATTTGGTTTACCTTTTTTTTCTTACAGACTATGTTCACATATTTATAGCTGTGTTTGGTGTATATCCTAATAGATCCCTATTAGATTTTTAAAGTTTCAAAACTTTGAAAGTCATATGGTTGGGGCCACATGATCAAAGTTTTGAAACTTTGAATGTTTTGAGTAAAGATTGCTGTACAGCATGGAATGGGAAATTTGCCCTTTTCCATAATGTAGTGCGATCTCTAAGTTGGTATATATAATTAGCAGGGGGTGTGGGGAGTGTAACGTTAAAGAGATTTTTTTTTTTTTAATTTTCAAAATTCCACAGCTTCTATCATATGGTCTTGGCCATATGAATTTCAAAGTTTCGGAACTTTGATAATCTAACGTAGATCCATCCCGACACATCTATATGTCTGTGTATGTTTATTTGTCTGGCACGGGTATGTTTGACTTTGTATCCTCACAAGAGATTAAATCATTACTAACATTTTAAGAGATCATTGGCAACTGTGCCATGTAACAAGTGCATAAAATGTCAACACTCCAGATTTCATTCTAGCATGAGTGAAAAAATGTAAAAACATTGCATTAATTGGAAAAGTATCATACATGCAAGTATGTGATTTTCTACTTTTTAGCTAGTTATCTAAATGGTGTAAATTATACCCTATAAACTGATGTATTGAAATTTTGTTTTCTCTAAACTGTCTGATTGTATCTTGAAGTTTGTATTGAAATTTTGTTTTTTTTTTTCTCTAAACTGTCTAATTGCATCTTGAAGCAATGTTAAGATCTTTCTTGTATCTAATGTATTGTAACATTATATTGTATTATCTGTTGATGTCTCTACTGGAGCTTTTCTCCCCAGTCCTCCGCTGAAAATGGGTCCCTTGACCCAGTTGGACTTTCTCAGCTACCAAATGTCAATAAGTAAATAAATAAATCATAACTGGACTGGCAGTCACTTTTTCTTGTACATTAATTTTATCAGATAAAAGCTACAATGACTCCATATGGCAGTTGCTGGTGCTTTAAAAATAAGCAAACAATTGTCAGACTAGGTACACTGTGTACATAATGACTATTCTGTTAGGATATACTTAACTCAGTTTGCCATAGGCATTCTAAGTTAACCCCACTGAATGTTAGGAACACCAAAAATAAATATGTAATACATCTGCTTCCTGTTCAAAAATATGTATTTTTGCCATTTAGAAAGCACACTAGAAGTGCAATACACAATGTGTATTCAACAGCTGATTAGCCAGACTAAGAAAAATGTATAAATAAAAGTCCTGCTTTAAGGGATGAAATGGGATGCATGCTCAGACACTCCACACACTGAAGATGCATATCTTCTTCTCCATTGACAAAGAACACTGCTTGCTTACTACAGTCCTGCAGTCCCTTAAATGTATAGTAACAGCTACATGAAAAGTGTAGTACCTATGGAAAAGTGCACATGTATACCCAGTCTGTATGAATCCTACCCTCCGTGGACCTGCAGCTAGGTCATTTAGTGCCCTGCACAATCACACAGTTGGCAATCCCTAACTAGAGTTGAAGACCAAAAAAATATAAAATATTCACCAGAGTCGAGGACCAAAAGATAAAAAAATCCTCTGGGCAAAGGGCTGCTCTATTTATACATAATAGCTCTTCACTGTGTAAAACACCTTTCAGGAACTGTAGTAAAGAGTTACCCAAGCTCCATACTGTAGTTCCTAAGGCACACACATGCACGCACACACATACACACACACACACACACACACACACACACACACACACACACACACACACAACAGACACACACACACGCATCCCACACATACACACACACACGCACACACTATAAGAAAATCTTATAAAAGACTGCAATCCCAGTCGTGACTGCTTAAATGAATTATGGCACTGTACTTGTGCATAGCTGGGCAGACACCAAACAAAATCTTTCACACTACCGACTTAAGAGAATGGGCAATGCTTCTACAAAGCCTCAGCTTTGCTTCACCATAGCAACAGCTTTGGTACTATATACTAAATATCCAGGAATGGGTAAACATATAAAATTATTTTTATCATTCTTTTTCTCTCTGTTTAATTTCTCCAAGACTTTTGGTTTTCTAATACCATGACGGAAATGGACTCCAGTCCCAAGTCAAAGTATGATTAAAGTTTGCAAAATTAGTATTGTTTTAGTATTTGATGTTAGACAAAAGTGTTCTTCACAACACCCACAATGTGTCCAGAATTGACTCCTTCTGCAAGTCGTATGGAGTTACATGTATCAGCAGAGTATCTAACTATGACTGTAAGTTTTTTATTTATGAGACCCATTGCTCCTACTACTATTGGAACTATCTGGGTATCCTTCTTCCACATTGCCTTCATTTCTGCCTGCAAATCCTGGTATTTTATGACTTTGTGTCTCTCTGTATGTGAGATACTATAATCACTGGGTGTAGCAATTTCACTGATTAATGCTACTTTTATTTTATTTTCATGGACTACTGTACCTGTTTTTCTCACATCTTTTTTGAACTGTTAGTAATGGGTGATCCCATGTGATACAAACTTCATCATTCTCTATAATGCTTTGTGGCTAATGTTTCCAGTGCTTCTCAGCTACTTCAGTATTCTGATGTTTGCACAATCCCCTGTGCAACAGTCTTGTCAAATTATTATGTTTTTCAGTATATAAACCCCTGTCATTAGTGTATCACACCCAGCAATATGATGTGCGACTATTTCTAGTTCTGCTTTACACAACCTGCATTTGTCTATTTCTCCCACATGTTCAATGGACTTTGTAAACCAGCATGTATGTAGTCCACTATCCTGGGCCACTAATATTAACCTTTGATCTCATGGATTAAATTCATCTCTCCTTAACCATTCCTGCATCAGATTCTGATTGACATGAGGTTGTTCAAGGAGTTCTCTGTATTTTGAACTATATTTATACCTTTTCCACAACTCTTGCCTTCTCATCTGATCCTCCTCCTTATATTCTTTCTTTTTTTTTGGCACATTCAGTTAATGCCTGATTTTTGTTTACTTCTGGTTTGTTTTCCATTCCTATTTGACACCAATATGCTTCTGCTAAACTAAGCAGGGAAGACACCTTAGACTTGTTCTCCTCATGCTTTAAAACATTCGCTATGTTTAGATCTGGTGAGGTCAACAGATATGTATGCAATCTTACCATTGCAGATCTATACATTTCATCAAATTCAAGCGGCCTTTCAGAATGAGGA
The DNA here is from genome assembly GCF_019279795.1 of Protopterus annectens. Taxonomy (NCBI): domain Eukaryota; kingdom Metazoa; phylum Chordata; order Ceratodontiformes; family Protopteridae; genus Protopterus; species Protopterus annectens. The sequence goes on from NC_056727.1 coordinate 1,149,345,683, forward strand.
ATACATAATCTTGGCATACACTGATTTTTGTATATCATTTGATACGTGTGAAGCATTTTTCTTGTTTTCTGTCCAACTGATCCAATACCTTTTGGTGCCAGTCAATCACCCCAAAACTTTTAAGTCAAAACAGGAAGACCAAATTGATTTATATCTTGGTCTTTGTTCCTAGAAGTTAAGGCTGTTTTCAATATTAATTTTAGTCTTCTAAAATATTCCTTACTGAGCTTTGCTGGCATTTGTTCATGTTTTATTGTCAATGCTTCACCAGTTCCCAAATACCTCTACATTTCCTCCTGCTCAGTTTCCTTTATATCACATTCCTATCCCAGACTGATATTTACTTGGTGCTGAAGTTTTCCTGCTTTAAAGGTTGCCTTTGCAGATTTATCAAGACCAAATGACATTCTTATATCATCTGAGAAAGTTCTGACCACTTGTAGTTGTGCTTTCTGCTCCTCATCTGATGAACTATACAGTTTTAAATCATCCACAAAAAGAAGACGAGAAGTCTTTACACTTTGTTGCTTTCTGGGAGCCAAATTGTAATTATGACCTAATCTGTTAAGTAGATAGCTTAATGGGTCTTTCTTCTAATTTCTCTCTTAATCTTTTTGAATATCTTCTATCTGAGAATTCTGGGCTTCTTGCATAATAGTAACAATGAATAATTTCTTTATCATCCTCAGTGGTTCAGTGTTATGCTCAATAGTCCACTCTATCACCTTTATGGCTCATTTTTGGTCTATCAACTTTTGTGTTTTTGTGGTCTACAACTTCCTTCTACAATGGCTTGGCCATCCTCCCCCAGAGCCTGGCTTAACCGCATTGTAGGACTGCTTCCATGTCTTGTGGATTCTATACTGTAATTTTTTCCAGTCTTGGCACTGGTGTATATACCAGGATTGGGCACGTTTTCATCCTCAGACTTGTGCACCGAGCAGTCTTTTTTATTTTTTTAGCCTACTTCTGTCCATTATCTGTATAAAATATAGTCTATATATCAGTGTTGTCTTGGTGAGATTTTGTGTAAACAGGGTCCACCTCATGAAGGTACTCACCAAGACTTGAGGATAAATTCAATTGCAGCAACACTGATGTCCTTCAAGGATGCATCTGCAGTCCTTACAAATGGGTTGTCCCGTCGTCAGGCAGCCCTTCGGTCGGCCGGATTCCAAAGTCTGGGTCTGGCTTCGTCTGGTGTCGCACTTCACCCGACGTCATAGCTGCAGTTACTTGGGTATAAAGGCATCAGCCGACGCCATTTTCCTCAGTCTTTCTTGCCGCATGGCGCCCGAAGCAGAAGCTGTTCGCAAGTGCCGGTCGGTCAGAACCAGAGATTACTACAGCCGAAGACTTCTAAAAAAGCTAAGTACCCCATTGGGGACTCTTTCTTGCCTCAGCCGATGTCAGAAAAAGTGAATAACTGTTTAACTTATGGGAAACAAATACCTCATAAAGATTTCCACTCTTACTGCTTACCTTGTTTAGGCCCAGACCACGACGTAGCAGCTTGTCTAGCCTGTGCTTCTTTTAACCGACGGACGCTTAGACGTTGGTCGGAATTTGCTGAGCAGTTTTTCGGCTCTGATTTTGCTTATATTATGCCGTCGGATCCTCCGACTTCACAAATATCCAAAACGCAGGAAAAGGACCGACACTCGCGGTCCGTGGTTTCGCGAAACCGCTGTTAAGACAACCGCGAGTGTCTCGGTTTCGGCTGAAACCGAGCAAGCGGTTCTTCCTTCAGCCGAAAGCTTACCTTCTACCGAGGCCTCTTCCAACCTGGTGAAATCGGCTTCTGAAATCCAACCTGCAGTTGTGGTTTCTCAGGAATTATCTGACACTATTCCCTTGGATATTTCAACCCCTGCACGTGGAGCTGCTAGGCCTCCTGCAGCCATGTCCATTAAGGCCTTTGCCAGGGCTAAAGCAGCTAAAGCTACTAAATCTGTGCCTGTTAAGACCCCCTCTCACAGGCCTAGCTCCAGTTCTCAAATGCTTAGTTTAGCAGAGGATCTCATTTCTTTAATCCGGGGATCCCAACCTCTCCCAGACAGGGCCTCTCACCCACCTCCAGAGAAGAGGCCTAGAGCAGAGCCCCTGAGCCAGTTTCCACAGATGATTCCTCTGATGATTCAGATAATACAGACCCTCCAGAGGCTCCTTTTTCCCCTTATGAAGACTCTGATGCTGAAGAGTCCATCCCTTCTGCCTCTCCACCTGAGGAATTTTCCTTTGGGGAAACCTTGCATGCTATGAGGGAACAATTTCAGTGGCAGGGCCAAGATTTTTCAGACTCCAGAAAAAGGCTTAGAACCTTTTTGCATTTACCACAACATAGGCCTTTAGCTATACCTCCAGTTCTGTCTGTTGTAGATGATGCATTTAATGATGCTTGTACTGCTCCTGATTCATTACCTCCGGCCCCTGCTAAGCCCGATAGGTTCTACAGGGTCCCGGACACTCATCACCATTTATACAAGGCTCCTTTTGCAGATCCCGAGACTATCTCCCAGGGGCCTAAGGCTGTAGCATCTACCTCTGCCAAAAATCCCCTCCCCTCTGAAAGGGAATCCAGGTCCTTAGAGAGATGGGGTAAAAAAGTTTACACTTCTGCTACTCTGTCAGCTAGGGCCTTGAACTGTCAATTTCATATGATCCAGTATCAAGAATTTATGCTAGATCAGTTAACCAAAAAACTGTCCTCTGATGAGCCTTTAGACAAGAAATATGTTCAGGAAATGGTACATAACATTCAGCAAGTTAGTAACCACTCTTTAAAATGCGGCTATGATGCACTGGAGGCTTCCTTTAGATCAGCCATGACTAGCACAGTTATCAGAAGGCATGCATGGTTAAAAGAGCAGGCCTTACCGGACCATGTCAAATCAAAACTATTAGATGCTCCCATGGAGAAGATCAATTTGTTTGGCTCTCCTGCACAACAGGTGCTGAAGAAGATGGAAGAGAAGGCAAAATCTGTCCAAACAGTGAAAGATTTCTTACAGGTCCAACCTCCAAGGTTTAGCAGGAATTGGCCCTCCAAGAATTGGTCCTTTCCAGACTCCTTCAAAGCACAGAGAGGCAGAAATAGGCGTTCAAGAGGCAGAAGCCAATCCAGAGGTGCCTACAGGGGACGCCAGTGGCAGGGTAACAACCAGCGAGGCACAGACACAGCCACCACCACTAATACAGGACAATCACAGTGACTTGGCTCTGGCACCGCCTACAAGGGAACAACTAGAAGCACCCTTAGGCGGGAAGCTAGCTTTATTTACAAAGAACTGGCATTACATCACAAGAGACAAGTGGATTTTGCAGACAATAGACCAAGGTTACAGGTTTCATTTCCATACTCTACCAGGAAAGAGAGGAATGCCAAACCTACCTCCAAATCAAAAGGCAGAAGCTCTACAACAAGTAAATCAATTATTAAAGATGAGAGCTGTGTGGAAAAGGTACCACATATGGAGCAAGGAAAGGGCTTTTACTCCAGACTCTTCCTGGTACCAAGGAAAAAAGGCAAATGGAGACCTATTCTCGATCTGTCCGCTTTAAACACATTCCTCATTGTTCCGAAATTCAAAATGCTGACCCTACAGCAGCTTCTTCCCATGCTGGGCAAGGAGTCTTGGCTGGTAACTGTAGATCTCAAGGAGGCATACCTGCACGTCCCCATACGACCAAATTGCAGAAGATACCTCAGATCTCTTGCAGGATCAGAGCATTATCAATTCTCAGCATTGCCCTTTGGCTTATCTACTGTGCCCAGAGTGTTCACGAAATGCCTGGCATCAGTAATCGCTCATTGCAGGCTTCAGGGGATCCAAATCTATCCTTACCTGGACGACTGCCTAATACAAGCGGACAACAAAAACAAGCTAGCAGAAGACTTGAAAAGAGTCATTTACCTTCTACAAGCCCTGGGATACACAGTCAATATAAAAAAGTCAAGGCTGATACCATCCCAAAAGATAACCTTTTGGGTGCGGAGCTGGACACACCCAAACAAACGGCATTCCTAACAGTAGAAAAACAGGAGCAACTCCCTGTCTACTTCCTGGCATTAACAAAACAAAACCATCTAACAGCAAGAAAAGTCCTACAAGCATTGGGCTTCATGGCATCCTGCATAATATTGGTCCCACATGCCAGACTGCATATGAGAAAACTACAGTGGTACCTAAGGAATTTATGGTCTCAGCACAAGCACAGCCTAGAAACTCTAATTCCAATAATTCCATGCCTGAAGCAAGAATTCCAATGGTGGGCTCAGGCCTGTCAATCAAACGAAGGATTGCCCTTCCACAACACTCAACCAAGCCAAACCATCACAACGGACGCCTCAGACCTCGGTTGGGGGGCCCACATGATGAACAAATGCATACCGGATTTATGGACTCAAGAGCAGCTGCACCTACACATAAACCTAAAGGAAATGCTGGCAGTAAAACTGGCAATTCAGACTTTCAAACCATTTCTTCGACAAGGCCAATTGATGATAAGGACAGACAACACCACAGTTATGTGGTACATCAACAAGCAGGGAGGCACACATTCGTACCCCCTATGCCGGATGGCCCTGGACCTCTGGAATGTGGCCCTGAGTTACAACATTCAGTTACAAGCCATCTTTGTACCAGGAAAAGAAAACACTCTAGCAGACATATTAAGCAGGACTACCACGGATGCCCACGAATGGATGCTGCATCCGGACATCTTCAAAACCATTACAAGAAAATGGGGGCTCCCAGAAATAGACTTATTTGCATCCCCACTCAATCACCAATTAAAGAAATTCTGCACCAGGATGTACCACCCACTGGCATGGAAGGTGGACTCCCTATCCTTCAGTTGAAAAAATCTGTCAGCATATGCATTCCCACCACTTCCTTTGATGCACAAGGTGCTATTGAAGATCAAAGAGGACCGTCCAAAGATCATTCTGATAGCTCCAGATTGGCCAAGGCAACATTGGTACCCATTACTGAGGAGCATGTCTCGGGAACAGATATGGCCCTTACCCCTAGTTCCCTTGTTGTTAACTCAGAACAATTACAACACCCTGCATCCAAACCTGAAAACTCTGCAGCTGACTGCCTGGAACATTGCATAAGACAAATTAACCCAAATTTATCCCAAAGGGTTAAGGACATTATCTTAGAAGCTCGCAGACCTTCAACAAGGAAAACCTATTCAGCAAAATGGAAAAGATATCTCATTTGGAGTACTGCTAAAGGGGAAGATGTGTCACTGGTAAACATAGCCAACATCCTGGAATACTTGGCAGAGCTATTCCACAAAGGCCTGTCCTACTCTTCCATTAAAATTCATGCCTCAGCTATTTCAGCAGAATACGACTTGGATACTCCAGTTTTCTCACATCCTCTGCTCAGGCAGTTTCTGAAAGGAATTAAAAATGTAAAACCTCCTAGGAAGCCACCATTACCTGCATGGGACTTGAACTTTGTGCTAGAAAAATTGACACTACCTCCTTTCGAACCAGCAGCAACAGCAGAATTGCAATACTTATCATGGAAAACTGCTTTCCTGCTGGCAATCACTTCAGCAAGAAGGGTTTCTGAGCTACAGGCATTAATGGCAGTATAACCCTTTCTGATCTTCCATCAAGATAGAGTGTCCATGAGAACAAACCCTACTTTTATGCCTAAGGTGGTTTCCAGATTATCTTTAAATCAGGCTATCCACCTACCTACATTCTTCCCCAATCCACAGAACAGGGGAGAAAGACTGTTGCATACCTTGGATGTACACAGACAATTACGCTACTACCTGGACAGGACCAAGAGCAATAGAAAAACTGACCAGCTACTGGTAGCATATGCAGCAGGAATGGAAGGGAAAGCAATTACAAAACAGACAATATCTAAGTGGATAGGAAATTGCATTAGATTTTGTTACTCCTACCATGGAAAGAAAACTCCAGAAAACATCAGGCCTCACTCTACAAGAGCTACAGCCACTACCACAGCTTTTCTACGAGGAGTGGCTACCAAAGACATTTTAGAGGCTGCTACTTGGAGCTCCGTGCATACATTTGCCAAGCATTATAATTTACCTTTATACTCTAGATCCCGAGCAGGTTTTGCCACTGCTGTTTTGCAAGGGATCTTAACTACACCATAATTCTATCTTTCCTCCTCCCCAGTTTGGCTATGGTATTCTACCCATTTGTAAGGACTGCAGATGCATCCTTGAAGGACATAGTACAGTTTTGTACCTACCATAAATGTAGATGTCCGATAGGAATGCATCTGCAGTCAGGATTACCCACCCTCCTTCCCCTCTGTGGTACTCCTAGGTTATTTGCCCCTCTTATAGCTAGCTGGGGGAATCTATTATGGTGTATTTGTTTGTATATATGTACATACATGCTTATTTTTTGTTTGCTCTCTAATATTTTGAACCATTGGCATTTATCAAAATTTAGCCTTCCTAGAGGGCACCTGGCATCTGGGGCAAGAAACACTGAGGAAAATGGCGTCGGCTGATGCTTTTATACCCGAGTAACTGCAGCTATGACGTCAGGTGAAGTGCGACACCAGCCGAAGCCAGACTCAGCCTTTGGAATCCGGCCGACCGAAGGGCTGCCTGACGACAGGACAACCCATTTGTAAGGACTGCAGATGCATTCCTATCGGACATCTACATTTATGGTAGGTACAAAACTGTACTTTCTCCTTTGCTTGATGACTTTATTATCTCTCCATTCAGATCCCCTCTAGATTGATAGATGACTAGATAGATGAATAGATGCATGGATAGAAAGATAGACAGATATATAGATAGGTAGATAGATAGATAGATAGATAGATAGATAGATAGATAGAGAGAGAGAGAGAGAGAGAGAGACAGAGATAGATAGGTATATATATATATATATATATATATATATATATATATATATATATATATATATATATATATATACACACACTGAATACCATTGAAGGAATACCTGTACATTAGGTATATAGTCAAAACAGCAGATTTTTGACAAAAATAACTGCAGGCATGTGACTTTGGCCTGTGAAAGTAATATGAGCATACACAGCTATATTTATCATTTATCATTTATCTTATGCATAATATGATACCAATAAAGTAAACTTATTATGGCCTAAAGCAGAGAGCAACTGTATTGTTTTGAACAAATTAGGTACAAGCAGTTTTTAGTTTCTTTTGTCTATCTCTTTCATTGTTTAAATGAATGCAGGTCATCTTGGAAAATACTTACAGGTTGGCTGAATATCTCATTTTTAGTTTAAAAGATACTGCCAACATCTTTTTCCCATTTCTTCTTTCTAATCTAACAAATTGAAGAAGATTTGCCACTAACTGAAACTCCATGGAGTCCCGATATGCAAGATGTTTTCTGGTCTTATCCAGATATATAAGATGTTTTCTGGTCTTATCTAGAACATAGCTGTGGTGCCTAAAGTTGAGAAAGTTAATTATAAATGACCTTGGTGTTACAGATGCTTTAAAGTGTAATATATGAAATCTATATCCCATCTCAGTTATCTGTCTGGAGTATTGCTGTCAAGGTCCTATGATTTATCAAAGTCAAAGTCAAAGTAAACTTTATTGTCATACAGATCAACACAGAGGAAAAAGTATGTATCACTGCACAACATTTTGATACTCAGGCTCGTACCATATGAGTGACAGCTTACAGAAGGAAGATAGATTAAATTAATAAAAAACAAAGTAAATTGAATAAAAATAAAAAATAAGATGTAAAAAAGTAAATGAAGTAAAATAAATTTGAAAGCTCTAGTTACATCAGAAACACAACAAATATATCAGCAGGAATAGACTCAGTAAAAATATAAGGATATGCAAAAAAAACATACAATGAATAAGAGAGACATACATGCAAACTTACCCACTACCAATATATACCATAAACTTACATTTCACAGTTTTTCTAGTGTGGAGAGAAATGTATGAAGTGAGCTATTCAAAGAGTTTGTTTAAACAACAATGACATATTGCACACAAATGTTTTACCCATGTAGTGCATTAGGTTATGTTTTTTTAATTAGCAATCTGATAGCATATGGGAAGAAGCTATTACGAAATCTGGATGTCCTCCATCTAATGCTTCTGTAGTGCTTCCTTGTTATCAGGCATTTGAACAGTACATGAGCCGGATAGTGTATATTCCTCAATTGCCTTTGGACTCTGCCATAGCATCTGTTTGAATATATGTCTTGTAGGGATTGAAGGTAGGCGCCAATGATTTTTGTGTCCTTTTTAACAATCTTATCCAGTGCTTTCTGATCAGCTTGAGAGCAATTCCTGTCCCAGACAACTATTTGCCAGTACACTCTCAATCATGGCTCTGTAAAAGGTGAGTAGGACCTGTGGGGAGAGATTAGCCCTACAAAGTCTCCTAAGGAAGTGGAGATGTTGCTGGGCTATCTTTATAAGGTAGGAAGTGTTTGTGGCTCAACTAAGGTCTTGCAAGATATGTATCCCTAGGAATTTGATGCTATTTACTCTTTCCACTGTAGCACCATTGATGATGATAGGAGTGTGTGACGTTTTCTTCATACTAAAATCGTTGATGATTTCCTTGGTTTTCCCAACATTTAGTGATGACTTGTCTGTGCACCAATGAATGAATTGGCTCACTGCTTCCCTGTAGGCCTCCTTGTCTTCCTTCTTGATAAAGCCAATTATGGTGGTGTCATCTACAAATCTGATGATTCTGTTTGACTGATGCATAGGTGTGGAGTCATGTCTTAGAACTGTGAAAAGAAGTGGATGGAGTATGCAACCTTGTCGGAACCCAATGTTTAAGGTGCTGATTTTTGAGTGATGCTTTCCAGCTCAAACTGTTTGTGGCCTTACAGTTAGGAAGTTGAGGATCCAGTTGCATATTGTGTTTTCTGTGCCCAGTTTACTCAGCTTAGACAATAGTTGTTGTGGAATAACCGTGTTGAAGGATGAGCTGAAGTCTACGAACAGCGTGCGTTTGTAACAGTCCTTATTTTCCAAGTTGTCCAAGGTGTAATGAAGTGTTAAGACTATGGCATCTACAGTAGAATGATTTGGTCTGTATGCAAATTGTAAAGGATCAAATATAGCAGGCAGGCAGGATGTTATATGATTCCTGACCATTTTTTCGAAACACTTCATTACTACCGAGGTAAGTGCAATTGGCTTGTAATCATTTAATGATGCTGGAGGTGATCTCTTGGGATGATGTCGGTAGTCTTAAAGCATTTAGGCCAGACCTCTCAACTGTCCCTGATTTTCAGGGAAATCCCTGATTTAGACTCATATTTTAGGGCTGTCCCTCTTAATCCCTCTTAAAACTGGTGACTGCTGAAGAAAAGGTGGTGAATTGCCCTTAATAAATAATGATAGTAATTCAGAGTTATAGATTCCTTTTACTACAGAAAATCTATATTAATTCACATTCTCTTATTCTGAAAATGTTTCAAGTTAATAGTACAAATATTTAAAAAATGTCCAGGATTATTTGAGGATGTGTCCCTGATTATGTTGAGATTTGTCTCTGTTCGGTTAAGAGCTATGATTTGGGCACTTTTTCCTGGCTGAGAGATATTGAAAATGGCTGTGAAGACTGGTGCCAGCTAATCAGCACAGTTTTTAAGTAGCTTCCTCAGGATCCTGTCCAGACCAGCTGCTTTTACCAGATAAAAACTACGTAGGTTCTTGCATACCTCTTCCAGGTTGAGGCATAACAATGTGGCATCTTCATTTGTGGGAAGTCACTCTGGTGATGTTCTATTCGATTCCTCAAATCTGCTGAAGTAGATGTTTAGCTTGTTTAAAAAGTTTGGGTTATCATCACATCTCGTGGATGGTGGCTTATAGTCTGTGATGTTTTGGATCCCTCCCCAGAGCTGCCTGGGATCTTTCTGGTGAGAAAGTTGTCTCTGTATTTTTAGACTATAGGCCCATTTTGCTACTCTCACACCTTTGTTCAAGTTAGCCCTTGTCTTTTTTAAAGTCTCTCTGTCTCCAGCCTTAAAGGCAGCATTGCATGCTCTCAGTAATTCATATACCTCACTGGTGAGCCAGGGATTTTGGTTGGCTTTGATGGTTACATCCTTCACGGTAGTGACATCCTCAATACATTTTGTGATGTATCCCACAAACATTTCAGTGTACTCATCCAAATTAATACATTGATTTGTGGTAGCAGCGTCTTTAAATGGATTCCATCAGTGCATTTAAAGTAGTCTTTTAGAGCCGAGACAGTGCTTTCAGGCCAGATCCTTATTTGCTCCCTGAAAGGTTTTCCCCTTACTAGCATTGTTTTATAGGCAGGGATAAACAGGACAGAAATGTGATCCGAGCTACCAAGATGGGGGTGGGGGACTGCCTTGAATGCCTGTTTGATATTTGAGTACACTTGATCAAGTGTGTTTTTATCTCTTGTAGAGAAGTTTGCATACAGTTGGTAGTTTGGTAGCACAGGTTTCAGTTTGGCCTGATTGAAATTCCCAGCTAAAATTTTGACACACTCTTGGTTCTTATTTTGTAGATCACAGGCTAACTGTTATAGGCTGGTGAGTGTTTCATTAGTGTTTGCACTCGGAAGTATGTAAACTGCAGTTATAAAAGATAGTTGAAAACTCCACCTGGGCAAGTAGAATGGATGACATTTAATTGTAAGGTATTCAATGTCAGCTGAGCAATAGCTAGTAATGACATCATCATTATTTTCACACCAGCTGTTGATGTATATGCAGACTCCCCTACCTTTTATTTTGCCACTGAGAGCCTGTAACCTGTCTGCTCTGAATAAGGACAATTTGTCTATTCCAACAGCTTGGTCGCTGATATTTGCACTTAGCCAAGTCTTGGTAAATATAATAATACAGCTATTTCTTACCTAACTGTTTGTGTTAATGTCCAACCTGATAAAGTCCATTTTGGTATCCAGAGATCTTATATTAGCCAGCAACATAGAAGGAATTCCAAGCCTGAGTGGAGGTTTTCTTAATGTGACAGTGATGCCAGCTCTGTTGCCCCTTTTCCTATGTCTGTCACATCTCTTATGCATTCTACTTTGATTTTTGTTGTTTATTTGAGAGATAAAACAGCTACAGCAGTCTGGATGAATCTTCAGCAGTATTCCAAATTCATTTACTGATTCAGTCCCCACAGGGGCTGCAGACATCAACCCTGCAAGCCACACACACAGCGAGACAGATTCCAGAAGATTCAGCAGAGCATAATGACCATAACACCTTCCCACATTCGAAAATTCAGTAAAATTAGTAAGTCCAGGTAAATCCACTTCAGAAAATGAGCTAAAGTGAGTAGTGTATTTGCAAACAAGTGTAGCCGCAGCCATGCAAGGTTTTTAATACGCATTTTGTAGGAGATTGCCCTTCCTAATCTTCAGTCAGTCTTAAAAAGATGGTATTATTCCTATTCTAATATAATTCCTGGCTTCCAGATGTAACTTCTAGGTTTCTGACTCTATATTAAAGCTCTTTTGTTCTTCTTTGAACTTAGACTAATTTGTCTGTGCTGGGTATTTCTTATTAATAAGCACTGATGCCTCACTGAAACAGTTTCTTCAGTTCACTTCTCATCTTGGTGTCTTTTTTTGGGAATTTGCATACCTTTCTTGTATTCATGTGGGTTTTCCCTAGATGCTCTGATTTTCATCCTATCTTTCCAAGACATGGTAGGTCGTTGCCATTCTTCAGTCTGTTCAAATGTGTGTATGTGCATTGTGCAAGTGAGTGCACATGTGCACTGTGTGATCCAGTGCCATGTCCAGAATAGATTTCTGTGCTTTGGGCCTAATGACTGCCAGGATAGGCCCTGACATCACCAGTCAAAGGATAAGGTGCATTATCAGAAAATCAACAAATGAATGAATCCTGAATTTCTTTCATGATTTTTTTACTACATTTGTTATACTACATATCTTGATGTAAAGCATGGAGAATAGATATTTCATTTCTGCAATTTTCTTGAGAAAATGGCCTTCTGAGGGAAGACTAACTGCAAATTATGTTTTATTTTTATCACCTATCATGTACCTTGTTTGGCAGGGCTAAGTATCTTACTGCTCTTAGTGAATGCATTCTTTGGAGTAGGCTTCTTTTTAGTGGATGTAGGGAGTGTCATGTTATGCCCTGGCACATTTCTAAAGAGTTTATTTTTTTCCACTAGCAAATCCTGAAACACAGAATAGACTTCTCACTTCATTCAACTCACCCAGGTTGGATACCAGAGAGACTGAAAGAGACAGAATGAAGTATCAATTTGTTTACCTTTACAAATTGATAATGTTTACATTGTTTTGACCACAAAATTAACATTGATTACTGAGAAGTTTTACTGAGTGCCATGACAGATCAGATATTACTATGAATGCCACATCAGAATTCCTTCTCAATTTTTGCTTCTGATACACTGCTGATAAAATGCGTTCTTCGTAATTTAATAAAACTATATTAGCTAAAATATCTATTTGAAACTGAGCTGTAGCCTGTAGACAGCTGTCATAATAACTCAGAAAATATTGTTAAGGTTCTTAACTCAAAAGTGATAACTAAGGTGTACAAAATTCAAGATAACTTCAACAAATAAACTGAGTTTTGGATCCTGTAGCACTTGTACATTTCTCTTTTTTCAGATACCAGTATCTCCACTTGTCTAAATTGTAGATGTTTAAAATGCGTTTATATCACTTTATCGAAAGATGAAAATAGCGAACGCTATTTCATCAGCCCCAAAACATCTAAACATGAAAACATCGAACATTCAGAACAACAAATTTTTTCCCATGGAAAAAATTTGCTGCACAGAAACACATACGCACAACACAAGCACATCAAACAAACAGCAACCGCACACATACACTTAAATTCCTACATCTAATGCTACACTAAACTAAACATACACTACTATCTACCCACTTACCTTAACCCAAACCCTAACCCTAAGGTCCGTCACTATTGCACACTCTAACCCGCACCCTAACCCTAACTCACTTAAACTGCCCCTAACCCTAAATTCTGTCACTATCGCACACACGCCTAACCCACGTCCTAACCTTAACTCATTTAACCCGCCCCTAACCCTAATGTACAAACAATTGCACACTTACCTGAAACCAACCCATAACTTTCCACCAGAGTGCTAAGAATAGCGAAGCCACAGAAACAGCCAACCGAATTCTTTCCCGAGGAAATAATTTGCTGTTCTACAGCTTTGCTATTCTTAGCATTTGCTGAATAGTGTTCGATATCAGAACATTCAAAGTTTTAATACTTTGATGTTCTGATACAGACCCTTTAAAATGTCCAATAGCATGTGTTCAGAACCTTGCCATCAGGGAAACAGCATGGTTAAGAAAGTAATATGAATATGCAGTTAACTGTTTCCCAGTATGAAGAACAGTTAGGAAATACTCCAAAAGGATATATAATTTCTTACTGCACAAACCATGTATGAACATTTAGGATTTAGCTGCCTGACTTAGTGCAATCAGCCCTGCTATTGTACTACATGCTAGAATCACAGGAATATTTTTTTCAGGATGAGGATTAACAGTTCTTCTTGACAATACCTTATTTAGGCAAGGCTGCATTTCATAGCAACATATATGTGAGCAAGGTATTACCTTGAAATGTTCAAGTTTGAAACAACATTGGATACTAAAATTCTTATGGGTTAATCTCCATTTCAATCATCAGTAGACTTTGTACTCCTTGAGGTCAAGTGTTTATGGAGGGGTCAAATCAGAACAAGCTTCAAATACAAGTACATACACAGACAAACACACACACACACACACACACACACACACACACACACACACACACACACACACACACACACACACACACACACACACACGTGTGAACACATGCACACTTGCACACAAGTGCACACATGCACCGATGCACAACGAGAGAGAGAAAGAGACACACACACATGCACAGAGAGAGATACACACACACAGCCAAACACACACATATATGTTCATATTTTTTTTTTTCATCTTCACCTAGAGAAACACATTCTACATTAAATAATAAAGTACTTTTCGAAATTGTGGATGCTACAGTGTTAAAAGTAGATATTTAGCCTGCTAGTTGCTCCTTCCTGATAGAAGTAATGCACAATTGTCATGTCCTGAAAAAATAAAGTCTAAATGCTCCTAATTCAAACACACAGGATGAAGGCTAGACAAATAAGTGGACACTAGATGATTTATCATTTCCTCCTGAGAGTTCACAACCTCTGTGATCTGATGCACAAAATGGATCACAGTACCTTGTCAGTGAGCTGACATTGCAGTTGTAAATACAGAGCTAGCATAAAGGAATGGTTTGACAATGATGGATTTTATGCACATCTGCTGTGTGCATTCTTTAAATTTATTAGTCCATGTTTTTTTAGTTTGACCATTAGGTTTCTTTTTAATATTATCAGCAGAAGCTGCACTCATGTTATATAGACAGTTAAACATTTAAAATGTGAATGTAGATGAGGATTGCTTGGCCCACTTAACCTCCTAATCCCCCTACATAATGAAAAAGTAACAGAACTTTCTTAAGCGGCAGTTATTTGTTTGTTTTCTCTCTCCTCATTACAATGTGATAAGCGTAATACAGTCCACAGGGTATTGTTTCTGGCCTTACCACCACTCCAAAATGGTTCTTGCAATTATTCTCCATCCTTTCACTAAACTAATGTTTCAGTGTCTCCCAAGTCATCTGCCTTCTCAGTTCAGCTTAAGTCTGTTTATTTTCAGTGCATTGCTTATTTGAATTATATTACCTGTCTGAACTCTTGTAAACTTGTTTAAGGTAATTATAAGTTGTCATTATGACCCTCTTCAGCCTTCAGTCATTGAAATGATATCTATTGAAACCTCTCTTTATATGCCCTTTGAGATACACACTCTGCATCAGTATGCTTTCTTCCTCCAAACTGAATCTATCCTGTCACAGTCTTTTGACTGATGAGGTTCCCAGAACAGCGCTCAGCACTCTAAACTGTGTCCCATCATCTGCCTATGTGAAGAGGTAATACCATCTTGTTTTCCAGACTGAATGCCTGCTCTTTTGCATCCACCTTCCAAACTAGAGAACCTAGGACTCTGGCACAAAGCAGAGGAAGTTGTCTGTTCAGAGGGGAGGCAAAGAGATCTACTTGAGGAGTACCCCACTGGTGAACAATGTCCAGAAACATATCCCTGTGAAGTAGCCATTCATGGGATTGAGGAAAGGACCTGCTTAGACTGTCTGCCACAATGTAATTTGAAGGAATATAAACTGCCTGAAGAGTCCCTTGATACTTGACAGCCAGATTCCATATACCAGAAGTGACAACTAGCAAAGAAGGCAGGATCTTGTTCCCCCTGTTAGTTGATATACCTCATAACTGCGGTATTGTCTGTGAATACCTTGAGAGGTCCCGGAGAGAAATGTGGATGAAAGGCCTGAAGAGCCAGCATAACAGTTCTCATCTCTTTGATGTTGGTGTGCTACTGCTGCTGATGAGGTGGCTACACTCCATGAACCTTCAGGGAGCCAAACATCAATCTCTATCCCACATCTGAAGCATCTGTAACAGATCCTGAGATGGAAGAAGAGAATGAAAAAGGGAGCCCTGGATTCAGAGACAACTGCTGAATCCACCATAGAAGTTTCTTCTTCGAGATAAGGGAGAAGAGCAACTATAAGGTCTAGAGGATGCACATGTTGAAGCCACACCAACTTCAGAAACCACTGGAACTTCCTCATGTGGAGTTTGGCCAGAGGAAGCATCAAATGGTGGAAGCCAAACTCCCTGGCTGTAATGGAGGCCAGGGGAATAAGAGTTTGAAAGCAAGAAATGAGAGTTAAGGCCTTTGGAGGAGGCAGAGATGCCAGCATTGGCACCATATGAATCCTACAACCCAGAAAGACATGATCCTGAGAAGGAGTCAGGGAAGACTTATTGAAGTTTATCATGAACCGCAGGATCTGAAAAATAGAAATGGTAAAACAAAGATTTTGTAAAAGGATGTCTGAAGAGGATGCCTGAATCAGCAGGTCATCCAAGTAAGGAAATATTTGGATCCCTTGAAGCCTGCAAAAAAGTAATCACAGGAGCGAGGCATTTGGTGAATACCCTTGGGGCAGTAGAAAGACCTAAGGGCAAAGCACAGAACTGAAAATGCCAGGAAGCAACTGAGAAATGCAAAAACTTCCTAAAAGAAGGATGGATCAGTATATGGAGATAAGCATTCTTGAGATCCAGAGCCACCAGAAAGGCCTGAGTGAGCAAGAGAGGAAACAGGGTCTGAAGGGACAATATCTGAAAGGAAGGCACTTTCAAAAAATGTTTAGATGAGAGAGTTCTAGAATCGGTCTCCAAGTCCCCTCTTTTCTGGGCACTAGAAACATTCTTGAATAAAACCCCTTCCCCTTCGGGAAACAGCCATCTCTTGAATAGTACCCTGAGACAAGAGATTGCGAAGAATCTGTGGGAAAAAAAGAAGTTGTTGAGGAGGCCTTAATGACAGTAAAGCATTAAATAACCCCTGAGTAAAGGCCTGCCTCTGACTTTTTGGATCCCTAGGATCAGAAAAAAACATGTTTAGTTTTCTGTTTATATTTTAAGGGAACATGCATCTTAGAAAACTGAGAAGGATGTGACTCAGGATGGCATTCCACAACTGTAGTAAGAATTTCTTCCCTAATAAGAAACTGTGGAACCCCCTAGATTCCTTGGAAACAATCAACCATGGTTCCCCCTGAATGTCCAAAACGGATACCTGCAAAGCCTCATTGGATGTGCTGCCCATCAGACCCTCACCTGCTTCCAACCCAGATGCAGCAGAGGAACAACACAGCCAGGCAAATCTCCAGGATTGTAACAACCTTGGGAGAAACACCCAGCAGCGGTTGGACAGTTGAAGATACCGGTCTTACCTTTTTCACCTTCTTCTTCCATGATGGCTGACTGTCAGGGCAAGAAGTTCTAGTCATAGTATCTTTAGCAAGAAGCTTAAGACAATGGTTCTCAGGATACAATAAAAGGGGAAGAAAGCCTACCATGAAGGGTTTTTGGGACAAACTCTTGACAAATTGAGCAAGACGTATGGCCATGATAAGCTCTAAGGGAAAAAAGGCACTTATCGTGGCAGTCTTTATGGGGAATCTGTCTCTCACACTGGCATTTACCCTTCCTGGATGACATTAACCCACCCAAACAGCACAAAAAAATCAAGAAAAAGAACAAACCCCCCAAATGGGTACTTATCTGCAATGGTGAGGACGTCAGCAAACAGGAGTAATCATGGAAATTCCAACATACAGAAAAAACAGCAGAAAACGGATGGAGACAAACAGACCGATGGTTAAAAACAGCATTTGGATTGGTGGCAAAGAAGTTCAGAGGATGGTTCACCTGAACATCACCTTTATGCCCTACATAAACACGAGGAGTGTTGAGGTGATGTTCAGCGTACCTTAAAGCAATGTTAGGCTTTGGTAGACTGGACGGATGACGGGCTTCATGGCAGGCAATCCCATTAGTTATGAATACTGCAGCAGTGAATGTCAAGACATCTAAAGGTACAGAGTATATTTTCTTTCAAACTAGAAGCCAGGTGGTCAGTTATTTTTGTTTTTAATTGGACTATGTAGATTACTGAATAAAGCTGTGTTTTATGTATGTATGCCCTGCCTCCAGTGTCTCCCTGAACTTATAGTATTATTGTATTTAGCATTTGTTTTTATTTTACAGGAAACTCAATTTGACCATAGGGCCCCATTTTAGTCAAAAAAAGTTTGTGCCAATAGATAATTCAAAGTAATATCAAATAAAAACATGTGAAAAATGGCATGCTGATAATAGTGGCGTGGTTCCATATTAACACTAGTTAGTGAACAATAACTTTAGATTACATCTTTTTTTTAAACAGCTTTATTGAAAACATTAATATAATGATCAGATATTTTGAAAAAGAATTGAATAAGTTAAAATTTTAAAGTACAATATTTAAAAAGAAAATATTAATACAATAACTCTAATAGCACAGAAAACTATATACAGTGATGTTCACTATATATCAGACAAGATCAATTAAGTTAATTTTGGCAGAAGAATAAAAATAAAGAATAAAAGATAAAAAAGAAAGATTACTGCATTAATCATTTATCCAGTTCTTTAACTAATAATTCATGTATATTTTCCCATTTGTAGTATAATTTTGTATTTCTTGTAGATTTAGATTTGATAGTTAACATTTCTAAGATAGATATTTCCAATATAAAACCTTTAAACTCTTTAAATGAGGGAACTGATGAGGAATTCCAGTTTCGTGTAATTGTTTTCCTGGCAATGGACAGTATAGACCAGAGCAAAGAATATTTGTTTTTGTTCATACAGTCTGGAACAGGTGTATTGAATAATAAAAGCAATTTTGTAAGCATGAAATTGTCTGTAAAAATTGCCTGTAAAAAGTGTTAACTTCTTCCCAACATTTCTTTAATAGTACACAGTCATAAAATATATGATTCCAATCAGCGTTTGTTACTGCATTACATCTCCAGCAAGCAATACCTTGTTTAGTTATCTTACTCATTTTCTGAGGTGTGATGAATGATTTATGTAAAAATCTCCATGTGAAGATTCTCCATTTAATGGAGGAAGTGGTTTTCCTGGCTGACTAAAGGAAATTAACTTTGTCTTTTTGTGAGGGAACAAAACTATTGTTTGCAGAAAATGAATTCCAATAGTTATCTGAATATACATCTAGATAACTATTGGAATTCATTTTCTGTAAACAATAGTTTTGTTCCCTCAGAAAAAGACAAAGTTAATTTCATAGTTATCTGAATATACATCTAGGACATCCACGGAGGTGCAGCGGTAGCATTGTTGCCTCACAGCAAGAGGTTCGCCCATTCAATTCTCGGCTGGAGTGCGGGGAGTGCCTTCTGTGTGGAGTCTGCATGTCCTCCCCGCAGTTGGGTGGGTGTTCGAAAGACATGCATAAATGGGCGTGCCTTCGTTGAAGGTTGAACTTTGAGCTGGCACCTCGGCATTCATCAAAATCTACTGCCAATCATTTGAGGACCGGAGTTCCGCTGTGGTGACCCATAACTAGGAAAAGCTGAAAGACAACACACACACACACATCTGAATATACATCTAGATCTTGCTTAATTGCTCTATAAATATATGATATACTATGTTTAACTGGTAAAGTATTATAAGTATATACAATCAAATATTGAATACATTTGGGTATTGAATTCTTAGCATTTGAGAGGATTAAAATTAGCTTATCTAGAATATATTTTCTAAACTCTTGCAAATCTGACCAAAGTAAAGTGTTAAGGTTATATTCATCTATAAGAGCATTAATAGATATTGTCTCATTTTTATTTAGCACTTGATGCCAAAACATTAATTGTTTTTTGTTTAAATAGCAACATTTTAGAATGATCTGCAAAGAGAATTATCCCTTGTGTATAGGCAATAGGAAAAATGAGGAACAACCAATTCTCAAAAATTCTAAACCTAAATATATCATTTTTAAAAGCCTTTAGAATTAAAGTTACATATGTAGATTTAAATATTTGAGTGGAATAACTGGAAAAGTAATTTCTCAAATTCCATATAAATGAATTATTTATTAACTGTGATAGATGATTATTATCTTTATTTTTGGTATTTTGGGATAAATTTAACATAAATTCTTTCCATTTTGCAAAATACTCTCCATCTATAAGATAAACAATTGTTTTAATAACTGATGAAATTGAATAAAGTTCTAGATTTGGAAAAGATATACCTCCATTTTCCCAGCTATACATATGATAAGAGAATGTAATTCTAGGCTTTATCGGATGCCACAAAAAGTTTTTAGTCAGTGTGTTAAATTTTTTAATATAAGAGCCTGAAGGGGGAATAGAAATAGATTGCATTATGTATAAGATCTTTGGAAGCAAGATCATCTTTATAATGGAAAGTTTTTCATCCATTGTAAATAGAATCTTGCTCTACTTGCTTATTAGAGTCTCTATGGTTGTTATACTTTTACTATAATTTAGATGTAACATGTCTTTGAGGTATATATTTTTTATATTGATCTTGTATATTATAACTTTTGGAACCAATTAGAAGAATTTGTGTTTTAGAGTTATTAACGTTAAGACCAGAATTTTGTTGAAATATATCCATATTTTTAAATAATTTTTGTAAGGTGGGGTTAGTACCACCAAGAGTGATTAATACATCATCAGCAAACATTTGGATTTTTGATGTTTCATTAAGATTTAATCTATAACCTTGTATATTATTGCTATCACTTATCAAGTTAGCCCAAGGTTCCATAATTAATGTGAATAAAAGTGGAGATAAAGGGCAACCTTGTCTAGTTCCTTTTATAATGGGTATGTTCTGGGATATATTTGCACCTATTTTTATGTAGGCTTGACTTCCATTAATATAATTGAGTTATAAGATTAATAAAGCTATTAGAAAAGTTTAAGTCCTTCAGTAAGATGAAAAGACAGTCCCAATTAACTGAGTCAAAGGCACAATTAATATCTAAACTAATAAGAGTTCAATTATTCTTTAAGGCTTTTACTGATTCAATTAAAGTTATTGTTCTTTTGATGTTATCATAAGAAGTTCTATTAATTATAAAACCTGTTTGATCCATATCTACCAGGGATGAGTCTATCAGCATAAATAGACATGAACATTTTATAGTCTGTGTTTAATATTGAGATGGGCTGATATGAAGCTCATTATAGAGGATTTTTATCAGACTTTAGTATGGGAGGAATAAATGTATACTTCAAAGAGGGAGTATAATGTTATTATTTTGAGCTATATTGAATACTGTGTGTAGCAGAGTTAACATTTTGGTAGGCAAAATCTTGTAAATTTGAGAAATGATACCATTGTTACCAGGAGCTTTAATTTGCTTAAGTTTAGTGATTTGATCTTTTACTTCTTTAAAAGATATTGGTTTATCTATTAATTTTATTTGTATTTCTGATAGTCTGTTCTTTATATTATTTCTTATAAAAGATTGAATATCTTTTGTACTATTAATCAAATCATTGGGTTGGTTTAATTTAAAAAAAATCTCTAAACTCACTTAATATACTTGGTAAACCAGATACCATTTTTTGTTGGAGAATAGATTTCTTTAATATGCTTAAGTTTATTTAATCTTTTGGTCTTGTTAGCTAGTATATTCATACCTCTAGGATTTAAAGAAAAAGTTATAAGTTTATATTTTTCAAGATTTATCATGACTTTATGGTTTAAAATTTTCATATATTTATTGTTTAAAGTATTTATTTCATTCATTTTATATTTCTTATCTGGGTTTTTTGAAGCATCAAGTCTTAAAGCATCTAACTTTGTTTGTATATCTTAAAGATCTTTGCCCCACAAAAGTCTTTTGTTTTTAAACCAATCAATAATTTTACCATATAGGTAAGCTTTTAGAGCATCCCAAATCTACACTTCAGAAGTTGCCTGTGTATTATTAAGTTCAATAAAATTTTGTACTTCTGTAGTAAAGAAATCTTTCAGTTTAATTATGTAGACTGGTATCCTTTTAATTTGAACATTAAATGTGGAGTTTAGTATAAAATCAAATGTTATGGAATTATGGTCCTAAAGGGGGCATGAAATCACTTTTGAGTTTAATAAGAAATCAGTTAAGTTGTTTGAAGTTAATACCCTATCTATTCTTGAATATGAATTATGTTTATGTGAGTAAAATGTATAGAATAGTGACTTACTGCAAAGTTATTAATATATTTCATCATATATGAAAATTCATTCAATAATTTAGCTATAGCTGGAATTTCCTTTTTACCATTAGTACTAGAGTCCTTTATGTCAGAAATACAATTACAATTCCCAGCAAGAATAATACTACCCTTAGAAAACTGAACTATATGTTCTATATGTTGTTTCACTGTTTTAGGTCTAATGCCACTAATCCAATACATATTTATTAATGTTAACATTTTCTTATTAAATTCTATAACAACTGAATATAACATCCCTTTATTATCTTTGTAAGTGCCAATTATTTTAGGCATAGGTGATGTATTTTCCATAGTATGGCCACCCCTCTTTTTTTTGTGTATGTTCTGAGCTAATCAAAAGTTTGTAAGATTTGGATTCCGATTTTGTGATATCGTCAGTTAGTAGATGAGTTTCTTGGAGACATATTGAGAATAATGTAATTTAAGATATTTATTCAAAGTTCTTCTCTTACTAGGATTATTTAATCCATTTATGTTTAATGATATACACTTTAACGATGTCATAAAATGTTAATGTTCTGAACTTCTGTTGTTGAATAACTCTCCTTTTTTCCCATATTTTATAGGTCAATAGAAATTGACTATTAGGAATACAATTATAATTTACACATGAAACATATAAAACATTTACCCAATGAAATATGTTTATATCAATTTCAATCTTGTAAGACTTGGTGAACATTATAATAACTAATAACAGAAACTTAAAACATTTACTAATAACATAGACTCTTTCAAACCCCCCCAGAGTTAAAAACTCCTAATTTGAGTGACATCTGTCACCCAAATTGACCATCAAGCTAGTAACAACACTCTTCTCTTCTCCGTCTAAATATATATGTTGTTGCATAATGTGATTTAAAAAAAGAGAAACAATTATGAATTAAAATACACCCATTACAATTGTATGTACTTACTCAAGAAACAAATTAAAATATGTGAAATGTAACTGCTTCATTTTAACTTTTGTCAAATTGAATTCAAAATATCATAAAGACCAATCATATATTATACAAATAATATAAAAGTCATAACTAATTTATATGCAATGAATTGTTATAATGATCAATAAGTAGACTAATCCTGTCTCTTTATTTATTCTGCCAATAACTAATGCTATTTTCCCATCTCCATGTCTCTGAAAACAAGAACATAGAAAATATTACATTATAGTTTCCCACTGCAATATAAGATTCCAATAAATCCCTCAATATTTTATAGGAAGGAATATATTCCCTTTCTTTCCATTAAAACCTTGGCTAATCTGAAACAGTTTCTATGTTTGTCAGAATATATCAACATATTAGTTAATATGGCAAACATCTGCATCTGAGACTATACTGTATGTAGTAAACTAGATTCATACAGAATATATTATGTTTCAATCATTCTTTGTTTATCTTCTGTCTGCACTAAAATTATTCTCATTTTTGACTTTTATATCTTGTAGAAGAATATTAAATTCTGGTTAGGTCTCATGTACATATATATATATATATATATATATATATTTTTTTTTTTTTTAATATTTTAATGATGTTGTTATATATGCTATATGTTTGTTATACCAATCAAAAGAAGCTTAACTTAAATATAATATTACCATAAATACAAGTGTAAAAACATAAGGGTATAAATGTATCAAAAGTGTTCTATTTATAAACACTCACAAATGCTTTACTATAACAGTTATATTAAACAGGTTACTTAGCTGCAATTCTTTCATTTGTTCTGTAGATACCATTAGAGACCGTCTATTCAAGCTATTATCCAGCTCTGCAAAGCTTGTCAGCACAGAGTTCAGTCTGTAAACGAATCCATGGAAACAACATTTTTTTTCTTTGCTTTCAGTTGAGGCAGCCGCCGTATGATCAGATACCAGAGTTGTTCAGCAGTTCAGATGCATGAGATTAAGGAGGGAAAACATTTGCAGTCCTTCTTTTAGAAAGCTGTTGATTACCTCATGGCAAGACCGGAAAACACAAAACCAGACAAAATAAAAGGGCAATGAGAGGGAGAAAGCTAATACAAAATACTGCAAAACCAACAAACTCCATCTTTCAAGCCCAGCAAACCATTAGACCACCACGGACATATCAATCCACACTAAACCCTCCATTTTGATGATGTTGCTATATGTGCTTTATGCTTGTTATACCAATTAATATAAACATTACTTAAATATAATAGAATTATGAAGACAAGTGTATAAAATGTAAGGGTTTAAATATGTCAAAAGTGATTTTTTTTATATATATATTATATTCTAATTTTCTAATCGGAGTTGCTGGCTTCTGAGACGTGTCTGCATATATCAACTGGACACAAGTTGATTTAAGTATACTTTTCTCTGCACTTATTTAAGAAAGATTTGATTCAGTAAATATTGTGTGTCTCTGTATATCTGCAGTTGCCTGAAGTGTGAAAAAGTGTAGCCATCTGGGCTCATTGAAAGTTGTTTGACTGCTTTGAAATTCCTGTGCTAGTGTTAGCCTGGGGGTTTCTCTGCTTGCTTTAAAATCTGTGTTGGTTACATTTGTAGTAATCATTTCTAATTGGAGTTGCTGGCTACTGAGACTTGTCTGCATATATCAACTGGACACAAGCTGATTTAACTATACTTTTCTCTGCACTTATTTAAGAAAGATTTGATTCAGTAAATATTGTGTGTCTCTGTCTATCTGTAGTTACCTGAAGTGTGAAAAAGTGTAGCCATCTGGGCTCATTGAAAGTTGTTTGACTGCTTTGAAATTCCTGTGTTAGTGTTAGCCTGGGGGTTTCTCTGCTTGCTTTAAAATATGTGTTGGTTACATTTGTAGTAATCATTTCTGATCAGAGTTGCTGGCTACTGAGAATTGTCTGCATATATCAACTGGGCACAAGCTGATTTAAGTATACTTTTCTCTGCACTTATTTAAGAAAGATTTGATTCAGTAAATATTGTGTGTCTATGTCTATTTGCAGTTAGTTCTCCACCCCACCTCCCTGTTTCCTGTTGTGATTTTAATCTTGGTGGCTTTGGAATTGCCTGCCCCTGCTATAAATCTGTTTTTGGACACTCCTCCTGGACCCATCTCATTTGCTCACTCAACTGAGTACAGTGAGATCATATTTTGATTTCAGATACTCCTACCAGTCCCATCCCCTCTGCTGTGTACAGAGAGAGCACTTGGGAAGGACATTCCCCTATAGTATCTTAATCTGCTCTGTTTCCTCCCTCTCCAAAAAAAAAAAAAATTGCACTTCATCTGCTTTACTGTTTTTGTGTTCCTTCCTACTTTATTACCTTATTTTGCTTTTGCCTCTTCTTAAAAATACTAATTTGAATTTATTCTGCTGCCTTTATTACTAGTTGTTAGTAGCCTGATTAAATTGTGAGAGATGCAATTATTCAGCCAAACTGGAGGCAAAGCTCTGTCAACCCAAGACTGGAACTGACAGTCAAAAGGAGAAGGGTAATACTTGCAACACACCACCAGTCTCACATAAACCTAATAAACCAACACCGGTAAATAACACACAGGAATACATGAAAACATACTCGGAGGCTCTAAATAAAAATCTGCAAAAGGAACAGAGACCTACAAAGCAGACATGCAAGCAACCTCCACACCCCATGACCAACCATTTAACACATAATTCACATAATCAGTGTGCCATGCAATCACAGCCCTTAAGGCAAAAATAACATACCCAATGCACTAGTAATAGGCGACTCTATAGTCAGGCACACTGATATCCCACTAACTAGGCTGGACAATGAGAAGGTTACAGTTAGCTGCCTGTTGGTAGCCAGGATCTGCCACATAATACAAGCACTCAGGTCACTCCAGAACAAGTACAAATATGACTCTGTTATTGTCCATGTTGGTGTGAATGACCTGAGACGTACCTCCCTGAACTACATGAAAAGAGACATGGAAGAGCTCTCTGATCATGTAGCCCAGGCTGGTATGACCCTGACCCTGAGTAGCATCCTGCCCTCACCAAGAATGATGCCACAGTATAAAGAAAAAAATGATCAATTTCAACAATTGGCTAAGTTTCTGCTGTCATTCAAAGGGGATCCAGTATCTGTCTGCCTGGGATGACATGCTCGACAAGCCAAGTTGCTTCACAAGAGATGGCTTGCACCTGTCACCCTTAGGCTTTCAAATACTGGCCAAGGCTCTTGCTGCCCCCATAGTGCCTTTTTTAGGCAAGGCTCAAAAGACAAACCCACCACCATAAATAGCACAAGTAACCAAAAACTGAGGGTAATGCTACTCAATGCCAGAAGTCTAAACCTCAAAATGCATGCACTTGAGGCACTCCTCAGTATGCAGAACATCAACATCTGTGCAGTAACAGAAACCTGGTTTAAGGCTCCTGAGAGCACCCCAGCACTACTAGGCTATAATTCATACCATACCTTTTGGCCACAGAACCAGGACCGAAACACAAAAGGCGGGGGTGTATCCATATTCATCAAGGATACCCACACCTCCAGGTTAGTGGCACATCACAATGCATCAGAGATCATCCATGTGCAACTAACAACGGGCAAAACTGCAGTCCAAATTGTAGCTTGCTACAGATCACACACCATGTCTCAGGACCCCCATTTAGCATTTCTGGAGACACTAGAAAATATGAAGGTCCTACCAAACACCCTAATACTGGGTGATTTCAATTACCCAAACATAAACTGGGGAACTACTCAAGTACTAACGCCCTTGCTCAATGATTCCTAGAATTTATAAACTCGAATGCCCTAGATCAACTAGTCAGCACCCCCACCAAAGCGAACAACATATTAGACCTGGTCATCACCAACATGGGCGACCGGTGTTCCACACCGGAGGTCAACCCCTCGCTGGTTAGATCAGACCATAGACTAATCACATTCCACATTCCGCTCCCACCCCCAAACAAGGAAACCACCATGAAAAACTTTTCAAAAGCAAACTTCATGTTACTTAAGACCGAGGTGGAAAGGTTCACAGCCCCCATGCTAAAGGACAATGCTGTCCAAGCTGCAGAAACCTTTACAAAGGTACTCTATGAGTATCTGCAGGAATGCATGGATCATGCTATCCCAAGTAAAACCAAGAATCACTCCTCTAAGAAAAGGAAACCAGTCTGGTGGACCCCTGTCATAAACAAGATATACAACAGAAGGAGGAAATTAGTACAGAAAAGAGTAAAATCCCAAGAAGGAAAGACATCCCTGATCAGTATCAGCAAGAAACTAAGATCCCTCATTAAATCATCCAAGGCTAGTTTCGAAAGAAAAATTGCCAATGACTCCAAAGATAACCACAAAGAATTCTTTAGCTATGTCAAGAACCTAAGTGGAAACTCTCAGATCTGCTCTGAGTTAGTGCATAATGGCACAAAATACACTGAACTGACTGATATTGCCAACATTTTGGCAGACAGGTTTAGTGCAAACTTCACCCCCCTCTCACCTCCTAAAGGGCCAATAACCATACCAGAATGATGTAGGGACCCATCAATCACCGACACACAGGTTAAAACAGCCCTATCCAAAGCCAGAAACACAGCTTCAATGTGTCCCAGGCTGTGTCTTACAAGAGCTCCAAAATGAACTAACCCCCCACCTAAACACACTGTTCAAACTCAGCCTCTCTACAGGCTATGTACCTACAGAATAGCACACAGCAACAGTTATCTTGCTCCACAAAGGTAGAGCCACAATGGACCCTGGGAACTATCGCCCTATAACCCTGACTAGCCTGTTCTGCAAGGCTATGGAGCGCATCATCATGGAACTCATTAACAGCAACATTGGGAACCTCCAAACCTTGGACGCTACCCAGTTTGGCTTTGTTAAGGGCAGATCATGCCTCCTAAACCTGGTGGACTTCTTTGAGACAGTTATCAAGGCATTAGATGAGGGAAAGGAGGTCCACACAGCCCACCTAGACCTCGCAAAGGCTTTCGACACAATTCCCTATTCTAGTATTATAGACAAGCTCACCAGCTTGAACATAAACCCCTAAGTCACAATGGGTTGCCAACTGGCTCATGGATAGAACCTACATGGTGAGAGTTGCAGGCTCTATGTCCAATTCTAAACGGGTTACAAGTGGCATCCCCCAGGGCTCAGTCTTAGGACCCCTCCTGTTCGGTATATATTTCTCAGAGGTACAGCCAAGCAATGGAGGACTATGGCTGACGAAGTTTGCAGATGACTGCAAACCACGGGCCAGAATTGATTCACTGGCTGATACAGACACCGTCCAGAAGGGTCTCACTGAGATGGATACCTGGTGTCAAAATCATGGCCTCAAACTAAATGCCAAATGGTGCATAGTCATCCCCTTTGGAAAAAACAAAGTACCCACGAACTACCACATAGATGGTAGTCCCTAAATACAGAAAATGTAATAAGGGATCTGGGGACCCAAGTAGATAGTAATCTCTCCTTTGATAATCATATTGCCAAGGTGGTTTTAAAATCCTTCTATGTGGCCCACCTAATCATAAAAGGGTTTGCATCTAGAACAAAAGAGGTTATTGTGCCTTTCTACTCATCACTCATTAGACCCATCATAGAATACAATGCCTCATTTTGGATGTACCTTACAAGACACCTGTAACAGCTGGAAAGATCACAAAAGTACCTCACCATGAGGATTAGTGGCCTCAAACAGATACCTTATGAAGCCCAACTCAAGAAACTCCTGCTGTACTCGGTTGCATACCGCTTTCTCAGAGGTGATCTCTGCCTGACATATAAGGCCATGTCCAACCCAGAATTGATAGACATGCTCCACCTAAAAAAAAACAAATCCCGGAGAGCCACACGCCCTAGAGATATAAACCTCACCACAACGATAAATAGGACATGCTGGAGGGATAGATTCCTGTCCAGAAACTCCCCGTGCTTTGGAACAGGATTCCAATATATATCAGGCAGAGCCCCTCACTAACACTCTTCAAGAGAAACCTTGACGGGTGGATGGGAAACAGAAAATTGACCCCAGGGATCACTGCAGTGGCTCTGCTGGACAGTGGCACAGGGAACTAATGGCTCTGCTGGACAGTGGCACAGGGAACTAATCTAAGGGGGTGGCGAAAGCCAACACATTCTGGCTAGGCTTATAAATGCCCTTGGGCAGATAGCCTAGTACTTACCTAAGAACATATGAACCTATATTCACAGATGTTTAAATATAGCAGTCATACAGGAGAGTATACAGAGAAACAGGTTAGTGAAGAAGAAGTGGGATTGTCAAAGAGATGAAGAAAGTAGACAAGAGTATAAGGAGATGAGGTGCATGGCAAAGAGAGAGGTGGCGAAGGCTAAGGATAAGGCGTATGAAGATTTGTATAAAATGTTGGACACTAAGGAGGGAGTAAAGGACCTGTACCGATTGGCTAGACAGAGGGACCGAGCTAGTAAAGATGTGCAGCAAGTAAGGGTGATAAAGGATAATGAGGGAAACGTACTCACAAGCAAGGAGAGTGTGTTGAGCAGATGGAAAGAGTATTTTGAGGGGTTGATGAATGAAGAGAATGAGAGGGAGAGAAGGTTGGATGATGTGCGAATAGTGAATCATGAAGTGCAGTGGATTGGCAAGGA
The DNA here is from genome assembly GCF_019279795.1 of Protopterus annectens. Lineage (NCBI taxonomy): Eukaryota > Metazoa > Chordata > Ceratodontiformes > Protopteridae > Protopterus > Protopterus annectens. The sequence continues at coordinate 1,149,375,110 of NC_056727.1, forward strand.
GGAAGTAAGGATAGCTATGAAGAGGATGAAGAATGGGAAGGCTGTTGGTCCCGATGACATACCTGTGGAAGCATGGAGGTGTTTAGGTGAAATGGCAGTGGAGTTTTTAACTAGATTGTTTAATGAAATCTTGGAAAGTGAGAGGATGCCTGAGGAATGGAGAAAAAGTGTTTTATACCAATTTTTAAGAATAAGGGTGATGTGCAGAGCTGTAGTAACTACAGAGGGATTAAACTGATCAGTTACAGCAGGAAGTTATGGGAAAGAGTAGTGGAAGCTAGGTTAAGAAGGGAGATGATGATTAGTGATCAGCAGTATGGTTTCATGCCAGGAAAGAGCACCACAGATTTGATGTTTGCTCTGACAGTGTTGATGGAGAAGTACAGAGAAGGTCAGAAGGAATTGCATTGTGTCTTTGTGGATTTAGAGAATGCATATGACAGGGTGCCTAGAGAGGAGTTGTGGTATTGTATGAGGAAGTCGGGAGTGTCAGAGAAGTATGTAAGAGTGGTACAGGATATGTGCAAGGGTAGTGTGACAGTGGTGAGGTCTGCGGTGGGAGTAACAGATGCGTTTAAGGTGGAGGTGGGATTACATCAAGGATCAGCTCTGAGCCCTTTCTTATTTGCAATGGTGATGGACAGGTTGACAGACGAGATCAGACAGGAGTCCCCGTGGACTATGATGTCTGCAGATGACATTGTGATCTGTAGTGAGAGTAGGGAACAGGTGGAGGAGACCCTGGAGAGGTGGAGATATGCTCTAGAGAGAAGAGAAATGAAGGTCAGCAGGACTAAGACAGAATATATGTGTGTGAATGAGAGGGAGGATAGAAGAAAGGTGTGGATGCAGAGAGTAGAGGTGGCAAAGGTGAATGAGTTTAAGTACTCAGGATCAACAGTTCAGAGTAATGGTGAGTGTGGAAGAGAGGTGAAGAAGAGAGCACAAGCAGGATGGAGTGGGTGGAGAAGAGTGTCAGGAGTGATTTGTGACAGACGAGTACCAGTAAGAGTGAAAGGGAAGGTCTACAAGAGGGTAGTGAGACCAGCTATGTTATTTGGGTTGGAGACAGTGGCATTGACAAAAAGGTAGGAGTCAGAGCTTGACGTGGCAGAGTTGAAGATGTTAAGATCTGCACTGGGTGTGATGAGGATGGATAGAATTAGGAATAAGTATACTAGAGGGTCAGCCCAGGTTGGAAGGTTTGGAGATAAAGCCAGAGAGGCAAGATTATGTTGGTTTGGATGGGATGCAGAGTATATTGGGAAAAAAGATGCTAAGCATGAAACTGCCAGGTAACAGGAAAAGAGGAAGGCCTAAGATAAGGTTTATGGATGTGGTGAGAGAGGACATGCAGGTGGTTGGTGTGACAGAGCAAGATGCAGAGGATAGGAAGAAATGGAAACAGTTGATCTGCTGTGGCGGCCCCTAATGGGAGCAGCCGAAAGAAGAAGAAGATTATACAGATTATTTAGATGCAGTTTTCCATTTAACCTGTAGACAGCATTAGGGACCATCTATTCTAGCTATTATCCAGCTTTACAAAGCTTCTCAGCATAAGTTTCAGTCTGTAAATGTCTCAATGGAAACAACACTTTTTTTTCTTCTTTCAATTGTAGCAGCTACAGTGTGAGCACATACCCGGGTTATTCAGCAGTTCAGATGCACAAGATTGAGGAGGGAAAACTTGTACTGCTTTTCTGTGAGAAAGCTGTTGATTACCTCATGGTAGGACTGAGAAACATAAAAACGAACAGTAAAAAAGGCAAAAGGAAGGGAGAGAGGCAATATAAAACATTAAAAAAAAAATAAACTCCATCTCCCAAACCCAGCAAACCAGTAGACTACCGCAAACATATCAATCCATACTAAAGCCTCCACTCCTCCATAACCAGCAGCAAAAGGGGGAAAAAGAAAGAAAGAAAAGAGAGGAAATAAATTAAAACCTTTCCATAATACCATATCCAAGGAAAACCACCACAATTATCTAATAGGAGCTGTATGATTAACAATATACCCACATATTCACATTTTTAAAGATAAATATATAATGAATTACTCAAAACATATCAGCTCACTAAAAGGGACAAAACATGAACCTTTCATATGTCTATTACCACAAATAGCACCACATTCTAGCAGCAGAGCAATAGATGGGAAACATAATCATTAAAGCAACATTATGGCAACAATATCAATGAAGAGTCTCTCTTCACAAAGAGACAGGGAAATAAAATGGCAAACAAGAAAAAACAAAGAAAATAATTGCTATTGTAACAAAAACCCTAATTTTCTCATTTATAAGTCTCCATATCTACCATAGTTCCCAAAATACCATAAAATTCAGCCCCCAACACATACAAAGCATTTATTATAACAGACAACTAATATTAAAAAATAATAAATGAATAAATAAATAGCTTTTACGTGCTATAATAACTGAGCTACTTTAAATAAAATAAGCTGGACTTATTAATAACGAACTATAAAATACCATTAAAACAACTATGTACCATAAAAAAGAAATTTAAACAAATACTCACCTGTTGAACCATTTCCACTTCCCCAGCTTCTGGGTTACTTATTAAGACTTGGGTAAATAAAAGTCATTGTAAAATAGCTTGACTAATCACTTATTCAGAAAACTTATTTTTATGTTCAGAGATCTTCCAGGAACTGTTATCAGCATTTTTTTAAGGCTGGCATTTGCCCACTCCATATCCTCTATTTTATCAAGCAGTTTTCTTGTTTTGACAAAGATAACAGCAGAATATATGTCATCAAATATGTTTGGACCATCTTGGAGAACTATTTTTAATCTGGCAGGAAATAATAGGTGTGTCTTTATTTGGGCTTTCTTTAGTTCTTTTAGCATTGGCAAAAAAGCTTTCTTTTGGCTATTACAGAAGATGAGTAATCATTATCAAAGCGTATGACATTTTCTTTATATTTAATAGGAGATTTAACCCATACAGTCTTGATAAAAACTTCACTATAACAGATTTAGTAGAATTGGATTTACCTTTTTTGCAGTAGCCAAGGACCTGTGTGCTCTTTCTATCCCACATGAGAGAGCTTCAGGAAGCTGTAGTACATTAGGGAGCCAAGAAGTTTTTCCATATTACCTTCAACATTATAAGGCAACCCAAAAAGTCTAATATTATTTCTTCTTGATCTATTCTCTAGATCATCAATTATTGTTTGTAAAAGAGCATTTTGTTTTAAGAGGAAGTCTATATTATGCTCATCTTCTTGAATTCTAGGGTCCATATAATTTAGTGAAGTCTCTATACCAGTAATCTGTCTCTTTTGTTGCTTAAAGTCTTCATGTAACATTTCCATTTGTTGGGAATATTTTTCTTTGACATTATCTAGTTTTACATCCATTCCATTGATTTTTGCTGTCAGTTCTTGAATAGTAGATAATAGTGACTGAAGTTTCTTCTTAATAGTTGTTTTTTGAAGTGTAGATTTGGAGTAGCTCATTCTGTAGTCTGGAGTCCAAATATTTTCTCTAGTACTTTTTTACAGGAAAAAAATAAAAAAGTTGCCAAAATGTTTATATACTATCCTAAAGGATGATTAGTAGATTCCAAATATATAAAAAAACAAAATTAGGATAGATAAATTCAAAAAATCCTGTCATAAAAATACTGTAAAGACAGAGCAGAGAGAAAATGCTGTTACTCAGTGCTCATCTTGCCCACGCCCCCTACATGACATCTTCTTGACACTCACATGTGGCACGTGGCTTATACTGCATCTATTTTTAAATGCATGCATAATTTATGCAACCTAAGATGACTAACAGATGTTAGTTCTGACTTCACTCAGATTAAATCTACGCATTCTCTGTGCTATTTTTGATGTCATAATGTTTGTACTATCTGACACTGTTCTAAGGAAATCAATTAAGTAATTTTAAACATAATGGGGAAGCTTACACCTATCAGGTTGAAACAATGTGCTGCAGTTTTCAGGCATCAGTGATAGATAAAGGTCATTTTTATTACCTTTTTTACTTGGTTGATTAGCTGATGTATCTGTCTCTGATAAGGTATAGTTGTTTATCTGATTTATCTGTCTGTGATAAGGTATACATTAAGATAGTAAGTACGTAGAGAGTTTTTGCTAGTGAAAATCTGGCATCTCTAATCATGTTCATAGGTTAAACTGTCAAGCTAAAGTCTTACCTGCCTTCAAGTAGTTTGACTATTATAACCCTATAACGATGATAATTTCTACTTGCACACACATTATATATATATATATATATATATATATATATATATATATATATATATATATATATATATATATATATATATATATATATATATGGGGTCCATACACTAGATCAAATTTTCACTAATTCAAAATAGTGCATGGAATGCTCACTGCAGCGAAAGTGCACTTAATTG
>NC_056727.1:1149387030-1149457030 GCF_019279795.1 Protopterus annectens
ATATAACGCGAGACTAAGCAATGAGACAGTGTTCTGAAGAAGCCCACTACAAGAGTGGGTGAAAGTGCTTAACTATTGTGGATTATTTTTGTTTTTGTTGCTCTTTGTACATTACTGATGACAAATCTCTTATAGATAGTATATTATTGGGTTTAATAGAGTGGTGTCTATCAGTGATGCAGATGGAAATCTTGTGGATTACATGGGTATTTTATTGAGACTGACTGGTTTGTTGATGATGCCATACTGTGGTATAGTGTCAGAAACCTTACAGATTTGCCCTCATCTAGTGTATATGTGCCTCTTTTAAAGATGTCAAGCAGGTTTAATAAATAGATATACCTCACCTTTTACAAGGGCAAATTGGTCTGCATATTGTGATTCCCTATGTCCTTGTTTGTAAGTTCTGTGACGATACATTTCATCACCTTGCAAAGGTGTTTGCAAGACTGATGGGTCTATGGTTGCCATGGCTAAATCTAGAGTGCCCTTTGCAAACAGGAAACTTCTCAAACTATTCTCCAGGCTTCTGGTATGCATCCATTAGAGAGCCTGTGATTGAATAGTCTAAGGAGAAGGTTTGATAGGGAGTATTTCATGCTGACTGGGAAACAATTCAGTATGTTATCTAGACTCATACAGCTCTAGTTTTTGGTGTTGGAGAGTTCAAATCGTGTTTGTTCTGAGATAATTACTGTGGGGACAGAGAGAGAGAGAGAGAGACAGGATACTCTGTAAAGGGAAATTTGGATGTGACAGAGGGGAAAAGGTGGAGCTCAACTTATCCACAATGCATAACTATATTCGCAGCATCTGAGTATATAATGTCATTCCAGATAATTTCAGTGCAATATCAGGTATTGTTTTTTTTTTTTTTACATAATTAAAGCTTGTCATGCTTATCCTTCACTGTCTTGTCAATTTTAGTTCATAATTAGTTGTGCAGTTTTCGATTTTCTTCCTGAGCTCTTTCTTAACTCTTCTGATATTGATTATAATGTTGATATACTGTTCTATTCTATAGGGCTATGAGCTTTTAACTTTATTTTAAAGTTTGTTTATAATTCAGTAGAACCATATTTTTATGTGTTGAATAATAACACCAGCCTCATAAGAACATGAGCCTATATGCAAGATTTGAACTGGGAATATAAACTATGGGTATATGTGGTGGTATTTGCCATAGGCTCATCAACGTGTGTGAGACTGTTGGACTCGGTCTAGTCATCATCAAGTGCAAGAGAACTGAAGTGGGAGAAGTTTCTAAAGATGATTAGGTCGGTTGCTGCCCTGCACCATGAGTGTACATGAATAAGACAGTGCATTGATTTGATTTTATTAGTGAAGATATGACAGTGGGTGAGAAGCACACAGGGGCTGTATTGATGATGACTAGAGTGAGTATGCCTGTGCCCCTATTAGGGGAAGGTACTATTCATCAATACATTTCATAATGATAAACTCAGGGAAATGTTGAATATATTTGTAAAGCTGTAGATGGAAGGGTGGTTGAAATCCCCTACAAAGATGGTGTCTGGGTGAATGGAGAGGAACTTTAGCTCATTAAGATATGTTTCTTGCTTTGGGGGTGTCATAGATGGGGACTGTAGATGGCCAAGAAATGTTATAATGGCTTGTTTACTCATACTGGCCTATGAAGAAATTTCATATCATTGTTCAGGTTAATTAGTCTGGAGGTGATATTGTTCTGGAAAAAGATGGCATGCTACCAGCAGTATTACTGCTTTCTACACTGTGGGCTTAAATGTGTGGTAAGCTGAGAAGCCAGGTAAAAAGGAGTGTTGCCACTGTTCTGGAACTAAATTTCAGTGACAACACAGACATCCACACTTTCCAGAATTAGGAAAACCTTGAATTAGGGTATTTATCTATTTATGTTCCTTGTGTTGACCATTAAATCTATCACATTAGAATTTGTATTTACCAGTTTGGTAGCCTGAATAGACTTATATTCCAAAGAAAAGGCATTATGTGTCTAGAGGAAGTCTTAGCCAGCATGCAATACCATGGTGGTATAGGGTCAGGCAATTGTTGTGAAACAGATGGGACTGACTTCCATCTCCTTACATAATGATTCACACTGTGCCTCCTCAAAATGATGCCAACAACTCATCCAATTATTAAGTTATATTTTGCTTATATTATAGCATTGTTCTCAGTGATGGTGAGATACTGCTCAGGACTAACTTCTTTTCGGCCATAGAGACATCCTCACATACTTCTATTTTGTCCCTATCATATAATAGGGAGGTGTATTGCAAATAATTCACACCCACATGAAAAAAGAGGCACATTTCAAATCATTCTCACCAACGTGAATAATGGGCATGTCATATTCATACATGGGGTGAAGAGCTGTGAGTGCCCTGGTGATATGGCAGAGAGGGAGGTGACTGTTACTCTTGCCTTTGCTCAATATTGTGAGAGGTACAGTAGTGTGCTGGACAATAGAGTCACCCATAACAAATAAGTTTTCATGCCAAATGGACTGCTTGCATTGCCTGAAGTGCTTGGTCAGACTACTTTGGTGACTCTTGTATGGTGGTGATGGAAGAAATCATTCACAGTGAAATGGGTGTCAGTGTGTTAATGAAGTCTGACTGTGTTTCACTTCTACAGTGCCATGCCTGGCAGAGCTGAATGTTTTTTTAAATGATTTTTATAACATCTCAGCATAGGAAGGTTTTATGTTTTGCCTTGGAGTATGTAGGTCTGTCATTAGTTCGGGTACTGATAACTGGTTTGTGAGATAAGTTTGCTTCCAGTTGTAATAAGTATTTGCACCTCTCTCATGTGGATATATTCTGCTGCAACAGCAGATGGAAGTCAGTAAGCATATGGCAGTTTATACACTGCCACAATGTGCCTAGTGATAGAAGGCTGGCAACAGATATTTTAGAAACAGACTGAGGACCTGTAGTTAATTTAGGAATATTGATGGTATTCATTATATGCTGTTATTGAAACTGATGACCCTTGGTCTATGCAGAAGGGAGGGTGAACTGTATGAGATACAAAGAGACAGTGAAGCAAAGCAGACAGTGAAAACACAGAGCAGTGCAATATAATACAGTGCAATGCAGTAGATGTATGATGTATAAGAGGTCAGAGAAACCTGTTACAGGACATGCAAAACAATGCTACTCTGTGCAATATAGAACAAAACAGCAATAATACTGTAAAATACATTACTGCTTAGTAATACTGAATATACTACAGCACAGTATGGCTCAGTGCAGCACAGTATGTCTCAGTATAAGGATCACCTGAACAGCATGTACAAATGACACAACACAGTAAACCAAGAGAAGTTCAATAAAGGAAAAGTGACCGAGCAGCCAGCAGGAATATTACATTGTGATGATCAATGTAGTACCAACTTATTATTGTATGACAGAGTGGTAAGCATGAATGCCATAGCACAATAATCCAAAAGCCATAGGAATAACTGTCTCCAAGCCTTCACATGGTGGTTACTACACTAGGCAAAATGTGACAATGTTCTATGAGGTGAATAATACAATAAGCCAAATGCTGCAAGAGATGTTAGGCATGTTAGGCATGGGTACCACAGCACAGTACTTTAGGCATCAGCAGCAGGCTGTGATGTCACAGTAATAAATAATGCACAGAAAAGTAATGTAGCAAAGTGTGTGATACGAACACAGCAAAGATGCCATATAGCAGAGCCGTAAACAATCAGGCACAGCAAAGGTATAATATAGCTGTGCAGATAACCACAGTTTGAAAAGCATGATCTGTTCAGCTGAATGTCTCTTATTTTAAATTATGCTATCTTAATCAAGAAATTTCCTAAGCTGTTTTACTCACACACAGCTTGTAGCTTTTTTTGGATTATGCTGTACTCCAAGAGAACCCTTATCTGAATTTACCAGACTGTTGCTTTATTTTACACACACTGGGCCTCGTCAACCTCCTTCATCTGAACACTAGTTGCTTCTGCAAAAAAAGACAAAAGTTAACAGAGACTCTGACAAATGCTTGCTCCTCAGTTTATTATTCCATATACCACTGACAATTTTAAATATAGGTTGAATGCTCATAAGTGCAAGCATAAACCAAAGACGCTGGTGTGTATATTTTTATCCATAGCTAAGTTTTGGGGATTTTGACAGAATGGCTGTGTCTGAAATTACTCTATTTGGACTGAGCAATCAGCTTCATAACTTTTTTGTTTTGTTTTGTATTGTTTTTGAGTCTAAGCTATTTATCAAAATTGGCAGTTCAGAAATGAAATGCTTAACATGTACTGTCTTGGAGGGCTTGTTATGGGGGGCATTCTAAAATGTGGTGTAGAATTTGAAGCACATTTCCACTATTTGCCCCATGTAGCATTCAATAGTAATTTGCGTATTTCTAATATTCTTCACTGGCTAGAGGCTACATGTTTAAGAAGTTTATGTTTACTCATTATATTATGTGATAAAATGTTTAGTGGAAAGAAGGCTTTCCAGATGTATTTATCTGAAGTTGATGGAGGATCTGTATATTTCTGGATGTTGTAATACTCTCACTCTAATATTATTATTAAAAAATGCAACCTCCATGGGCTCCGATAACATCCCAGGCTGCATCCTACATGAACTCAGGCACAAACTTGCACCCTATTCAACCAAAGCCTGAGTGCCGGCTTTGTCCCAGCCGAGTTTAGGACAGCCACTGTCATCCCTTTGCACAAAGGTGGAGCACCAGCCGATCTGGGAAAATATAGCCTAACTAGCCTGATTTGCAAGGCCATAGAATGGATTATCATAGATCTCTTTAATAGGGACATAGGAAACTTCCAAACACTTTACCCCACACAGTTGAGCTTTGTCAATGGGAGGTCATGTCTGTTAAATCTGGTTGACTTCTTTGAGACAGTCACCAAAGACATGGATGAAGGGAAGACGGTGCACGCCACCTACCCTGATCTGGCCAAGGCCTTCAACACTATTCCCCACTTGGGCATAGTAGACAAACTCTCTCAACTAGGCATCAATCAATATGTTACCAGATGGGTAGCAAATAGGCTCACTGATAGAACCCACCTAATCTAAATAGGGGAAGCCACCTCAAGCAGTAGACCCGTAACAAGTGGTATACCCCAGGGGTTGGTCTTGGGGTCTCTGTTATTTGGGATATGCTTCTCTGAAGTGTAGGCCAAAACTAGTGGGCTATGACTGATCAATTTTGCAGATAACTGCAAGCTGGACATGGTCATCAATTCCCCAAGTGATGTAGAAGTCCTCCAAGAGGGTCTCACCCAAACAAATGACTGGTGCTGGAAACATGGCCTCAAAGTGAATGCCAAAAAATGCATCATCATCATCCCCTTTGGGGATAGTGATGTCCCCACATATTATCACATTAATAACAATTTCCTAAGCACACAATCAGTCTTGAGGGATTTGGGCACCCAGGTTGATAGCAACCTGACTTTTTACCACCATGTTGCTTCTGTTGTACATAAAGCTTTCTATATGTCACACCTCGTAAGTAAGAGTATCTCATCCATGGACAAGGAGGTCTTGGGTGGCAAAAGCCAGGGTACCTTTTTGGCTGGGCTTGTATAGGCCCCAGGGCCGATAGCCTAGTACCTACCTATAACATCCCTGTATTCTTCCCTTATAAGGCCAATTATTGAGTCCAATGCCCCCTTCAGCATTTATCTCGCAAAATACATGCAGCAGCTGAAGAGACCACAGAGGTTCCTCATCAGAAGAATCCAGAGCCTCAAACATCTACCCTACACAGATAGGCTAAAAGCTCTGTCCCTCTACTCAGTTTCATACAGACTCCTCAGAGGTGACCTTGTCTGGCATACAAAGCAATCTCAGACCCCACCTCTATGAGACTTCTCCATATCCACAAATCAAGCTTCACTCGAGTAACCCGCATGCATGACCTCAACCTGGACTGTGACATCATAGGTTCATAGGTGTGTACTAGGCTAATGGCCCTGGGGCCTATGTAAGCCTAGCCAATAAAAATCCCTAGTATCATGTCAACAGACATTAGTTCCCATTGCCTCTATCTAGCAGGGCAGCTGAGGTGATCCTTAGGGTGAATTTTCTATTTCCCATCCATTCGTCAAGATTTCTTTTGAAGAGAGCCAGAGAGGACCTCTGCTTGATGTGGATGGGGAGTCTGTTCCAGAACATGGGCAGTCTCTGGGTAAGGAACCTATCCCTCCAGGATGTTCTATTTAATGTGGTAACAAGATTGAGGTCCCTGGAGCATGTGGCATGGTGGGATTGGGTTTTTTAGATCTAGCATGTCTAGCAGTCTGAGTCAGACATGGCTTTGTAGGTTAAGCAGAGATAGACTCTAAGGAGGCAATATGAGGCTGAATATAGCTGGAGTTTTTTTTGGGTCTGTCAGTATAGGGCATGTGTTTAAGGTCTAGAATCTTCTTGGTGAGGTATTTTTGTGGCCTGTCCAGGTGTTGTAGGTGTCTAGTGAGGTACATGCCAAAAGGGTCATTGTATTCTAAAATCGGTCTAATGAGGGATGAGTAGAGAGGGACGATTACCTCTTTCTTCCTAGATGAGAAACCCTTTGTGATGATATGTGCCACATAAAAGGAGTTTCTAACCACAGTGACAATGTGGTTGTCAAAGGAGAGGTTGCTATCAACCTGTGTTCCCAGATCTCTTATTACACCTTCTACATTAATTGGAACACAGTTGATGTGGTAGTTCATTGGCACAGAGTTTTTCCCAAAGGGAATAAAGATGCATTTTTTTGGCATTTAGTTTAAGGCCGTGGTTCAGGAACCAGTCATTGGTGTCAGTGAGGCTCCTTTATAGGATGTCTACATCAGTTAGGGATTCTATAATGGCTCCCAGTTTGCAATCATCTTCAAATTTGGTCAGCCAGAGTCCTTTTGTGTTGGCTTGAACTTCTGAAAAGTAAATGCCGAACAGAAGGGGACCCAGGACAGATCGCTGAGGGACACCACTCATGACTGGTCGGTAGTCTGATGTGGAGTCTACAACCTTTACAGTGTGAGTTTTATCAGTGAGCCAGTTAGCAACCCACCTTGTGACATAGGGGTGAATGCCTAGATTCGTGAGTCTATCAATGATTCCTGAGTGGGGAATGGTAGCAAAGGTCTTGGCAAGATAGAGATAGGGTGTGTGTGCCACCTTGCCCTCATCCACAGCTCTAGTGATGGACTCAATGAAGTCTATTAGATTGAGCAGGCATGATCAGCCCTTCACAAATCCAAACTCTGTGGAGTCCAGAGTTTGGAGGCTTCCTATATCCATATTTATAAGGTCCATGATGATATGCTCCATAGCCTTGCATATCGGACTAGTCAGGCTAATGAGGCAGTAGTTTCCGTCTGTAGTTGCTCCCCCTTTGTGGAGTGGGATGACCGTGGCTGTTCACCATTCAGTGGGTACAAAGCCTGATGTGAGGCTGTGATTGAACAGGGCACTCAGGTGTGGTGCCAGTTCATTTTGTAGCTCATGTAGTTTGCATCCAGGGATATTATTGGGTCCTATGGAAACTGTGTTCTTTGCTTTAAATAGTGTGGTATTAATCTGAGCAGCAGTAATATTATGAACTTGACACTCCTAAGGAATTGCAATTGGCCCTTTGGGGGGTGAAAGGTGGGGTAAAGTTTGCATGGAACCTATCAGCCAATATATTGGCAATGTCACCTGGCTTGGTATATGTGTTGCCATTGTGCTATAGCTCAGAGCAGACCTGAGTGTTGCCCTGAAGATTCTTGACAGAACTACAGAATGCCTTGTGGTTGTCTTTAGTGTTTGCTGCTATTTTGTTTTCATAGCTAGCTTTAGAGGATTTGATGAGGTATCTCAATTTTTTGTTAAAGCTAGCAAGGGATTTTTTCCAGTCTTAGGACTTTACCCTTTTCTGCAACAGTTCTTCCTTCTGTTGTAGAGCTTGTTTATGGTAGGGGACCACCAGATTGGCTTCCTTTTTTTGGAGGTAAGCATCTTGGTTCTGTTTGGGATGGCTCTATCCATGCACTTGTGAATGTGTTCGTACAGTGCAATGGTGTGTGATTCATCAGTTGAGCAGCTATTTTCCAACTAAATGGGCATCATAAAGTTTGCCACCTCCGTTTTTAGGAGCCCAAAGTTTGCTTTGGAGAGTTTTTTTGCAGTGGTTTCTTTTACGGTGGGAGAGGGGGGACGTGGATATCCATGGTGATTAGCTTGTGGTCAGATCTGAACAGGGAGGAGTTAATTAGAGCAGCAGCTGCTCATGTTGGTTATGATGAGATCGAAGATGTTGTTACCCATAGTGGGGGTACGAACAAGCTTGTCCAGGGCATTGGAATTTATGAATTCCAGGAATCGTTTAGCACATGAGTTAGTACTTGAGTAATTTTCCCAATTTATGTAGGAGTAATTAAAGTCCCCCAGTATTAGGGTGTTGGGTTGCACTTTGGTATTTTTCAGGATGTTTAGGAATGTGGAGTGGGGACATGGTGGGGGACCTATAGCAGGCAACCACCTGGATTGGTGTCTTACTCAGTGTTAGTTGTACCTGGAGTATCTCTGAAGTGTTGTTTTGGGCTACTAATCTGGAGGTGTATATATCCTTTATGGATATGGGCACACTGCCACCTTTAGTGCTTCGGTCCAGGTTTTGGGGCCTAAAGGTGTGGTATGAATTATAGCCTGGTGGCACAGGTGTGCTCTCTGGAGCCTTGAACCAAGTTTCAGTTACTGCACAAACATCAATGTTCTCCATTTTAAGGAAGGTTTCGAGTGAGTGCATTTTGAGATTCAAACTTCTAGCATTGAGTAGCATAAGCCTCAGATTCCATTTGCTTGTAGCAGTTACAGTGGTACTTTTGACATCATGACATTGCCCAAAAAAAGGCACTACAGGAGTGCAAGTTCCTTAGCCAGTATCCAGAAACCCAGGGGTGACAGATGCAGGTAATCTCTGGTGAAGCATTGAGGTCTGTCGATCATGTCATTCCAAGCAGACAGATACTGGATCCCCTTAGAATGACACCAGAAATTTAGCCAATTGTTGAAGTCAATAATTTTCTGCTTATACTGTGGCATCATTCTGGGTGATGGCAAGATGCTACTCAGGGTTAGGGTCACACCTGCCTGAGTTACATGGTCCAAGAGCTCCTCCATGTCTCTTTTCATGTAGTCCAGAGAGGTATGTCTCAGGTTGTTCACACCAACATGGACAATGACCAAGTCATATTTGTTCCTGCTGTAGAGCGACCTGAGCACATGCATTATGTGGTGGATCCTGGTGCCTGACAGGCAGCTAACTGTAACTTTCTCCTTGCTCAACCTGGTGAGTGGGCATCAGTGTGCTTTACTACTGAATCACCTATAACTAGTGTATTGGATATACTGTGTTGCCTTCGGGGCTTTTTTTGGGTGTCACACTGTTTTTGTGAACTATGTGTTGTGCAGTTTGTACTGTGGTGTGGTGGTCATCAAGTCATCAATAGGAGTTGTGGGCAGGACAGATTTGTGTCCCAGAGACTCCCTCATCTGTGGAATAGACTCCCTCTCCACATCAAGCAGAGTACCTCATTGTCCCTTTTCAAGCGCAACATGGATAACTGGATGGGAAACAGAAAATACACCCCTGGGATTCCACCCGTGTCCATGCTGGACAGGGGCTTTGGGTGCTGACTTGTCTAAACATGGGCCAAACTCTTGAATAGGCTTATAAGGGCCTCGGAGCCAATAGCCTAGTAACTTCCTATGATCTTATTATCCTATGATCCTATCATTATGGGAGCAGTGTTTCTGGGTTCTCTCTCACACAATGCTTTGCGTTCACTTTATTTGCCATTCTTGTTTTATCATTTGTTGAGAAAATGTAAGTTGCTTATGTGTTGTCCCAAAGGTGGGAAGAGATACCTGTTGTACAGGGCTGGAAACAGGATTTCAGGTAAAACACAGAAGGAAGATGAGTACAATTAGTGTCAGCTTATGCATAAAAAATGAATCAACTCACAACAGAGAACTATACAAAAAAAGCTTCCAGCGCACTAAACATAGGCAAGAAGGCTCACACATGATGTAAAAAACACAGCTTTAATAGATAAAAATCGCTTTCATGGTGGTAGCATACCACTTCATCAGACCTGTAACATTTCAAAGTGAATAGATCTGTATATATTCAGTTATTCAACTGCTATACCAATCACATCACAGCTCTCATTAATCAATTAAGAACAACTTCTAGAGACTGTTTAACCCTTGCTAGTCTGGCAAATAGTTTTAACATTTGGACTTAAAATAACTGCTTATAAAAGACTAGTTATAAAAACATACAAAAGCATCAAAAATTCACAAAATAGTTAAAAGAATGTTTATATATAATTCGAAAAAAGCTTGTGCATTAAGAGTACATAAAATTGTGATATGTCACAAAAGTCAGTTATTTAAATAAACTTCTATTTCTCAAAATGGGCTTCATGGGTATTATGTCATTGAGCCCACCTCCCCTATCTGCCCTTAGCCTTATGATCCATCTAGTTTCTGAGGTTTCTGTACGATTTATCAAATCACTCCCTCTCTCATTCTCTAGCACTTGTTCAAGCACAAGAAATCTAAATATATGTGTGGAATCAGTGCTGGATACATGTCTGGCTAGGGCATTAGTTTGGGCACCCTTCTTAATGTTTAACAAATGTTTATGTATCCTAAATCTCAATTTTCTGTTCATCTTTCCTACATAGAATGACGAAAAAACATTACATATGGCCAAATAAACAACATTAGCACTATTACAATCTGCTGTAACATGAATTCTAAAATGCTGGCCTGAATCAGGATATGCAAAGGCATTAGTAATGTCAGTGAACTGACAATGGTTACATCTGTTACAAAGAAACATCCCTATTCTACCAGTTGTCATCCTATTACTAGGTACTATGTACATGGAATATGCCCTTATGAATGCACTTTAATATCAGTCTTAATACACAGCAGTGGAGCTGCCACTCCTTACGTAAAAGACATAAAATACCATAGCATGGTAATAATCCCATGCTACATGGATAAATGTGGCACTCTGAACAGGAAATTCTGTTTTAATGATGTAAGCTAAATTTATGATCATAAGTTCACTAAATCAGTATGGAGACTTCATCTTCAAGGACTTTTCTAGCAAGTATCAAACGAGGGAGACATGTTTTTGCTTCTTTTTATTTTCTTACAAAACCACCAAACACCCGCAGAAATTTGCACTCAGAGTCAGAGATGCAACTGAATCTGCTGTTTGCTTTATTATACATTCAGCAGATAACTACGGTGGTTTTTTCTCTTGTTTCCCCACAGCAGATCATCAGCTATCACCAGCTCCTGTTCTCATTCACCTTGTCTACTGTATTTACCTTAGCCTCCTCCTGAACTTTACCTTACCTATGTTCAGGGCTGGTGAGGAGATTGTTGGTGCAGCATCATACCGCTGACAGGGAGTATGCCTTAGCCACACCATCCCCCCATGCCCCCATGGCAGTCTTGTGAGCTCTGCAATGTCTGTCTTCAGGAGGAGGTAGAATGCATCCACACATGTACAACCTCATGATCAAGGAATATATCCTTTGCAGTGTACAACATGCTAGTCTCTTAATGCTGCTATTAGCAGTGAACCCAGGCAGCCTTTCTACCCACAGGATGGGCAAGCAAGCATTAGATGCTCAGATCGTTCCACCTCGACCCACCCCCGACCAGTTACTCCAGCTTGTGTGTCAGTAGTTGAAGACAGGTTGTCTGGGTGCAGTCAGGGCTTTATCCCTCAATGCCACAGGGTTATATCTTCCACTGCTGAACTTTGACCAGGGCAGATTTTGAATTTTTAAATCACGGATGTGTTATTATTCACTGGCTGCTATGCAAGACTAGATGGAATAACATACTACTAAGTAGAAACCGTTCTCTACAGTTTTAGAAACTGATGTGAGATCAGGAATTAGAGAAACATACCTTATTCATATGTTAAAAGTGATTTGCACATTCTTTACAAGACTTGATGGAAACTTAACAGTTCTGTTTTGATCAACCAAAAAATAACAGAATTTGTTGAATTTAAAACTAAATCTCCAGATTTTGAAAAAAAAAAGGACTGAATGAAATTTTCCTTACTGGAAAACAACTTCATAATTATGATAACACTACATCAAAAATGAATAAAAAATGTATTCTTATGTTACAAGAAAATAAAAGTCATTTAGAGATAAGTAGTAAAACAAGTCTGCTGAACATTTTGTCTGATTCTCTTAAAAAAATGTACCATATATTTTATTTACTTTTCTCTAAACAAAACCCAAAGGAATTTTTAATAGTCAATAGAGTTTACAGTGTATTTTTTTCCTCTCAGGCTGCAAAACAAGCAAGATAAATATAAAGTTAAATGCTGCACATCCAAACTACAGCTTCAATAATGCATGACTTCAAAAAGGCAGCTTTATTTGAGGGACCAATGAGCATTTCTTCATGAAATATTATACGAAAATAAGTTAAGAAGGCAGAACTGTATAGCTTCTGTCACTACAGTGGGAAAAAAGAGTAAATTCCCTGTTAAAGCAAGTCCACATAGATCGCAGTACAGTGGGGATCAAGGAATTTAACCTTTCCCCAACTATAGTGCAATCTTGAAGTTGGTATATATAATTTGCAGGGGGTGTGGTGAGTGCAGGAAGCTTGCCCCTCTCCAAAAAGTAGATTCTTTTTTTTTACATTTGAGTTTTTGGAAAGTCAAACATATCTGGACCAGATGAGTTTTGAGTTTCTGAAACTTGATAATATGACATAAACCCCTGACAAGATAGGGACTGTTCAGGCTCTGTATGTGAGGCAGAGATCACCTCTTTGAAGTCCATAAGACAACAAGAAAGGGACAAGGCTTTGAGATGGTATGCTTAATTTTTATTTTCTTAGTAAGAAAGCACTGGAGGATGTGAGTTCTGTAAAATGTATGGTCAGGTACATACTGAAAGGGACGCTGTATTTCCTGATCAGCGTGATGA
Organism: Protopterus annectens; assembly: GCF_019279795.1. NCBI lineage: Eukaryota > Metazoa > Chordata > Ceratodontiformes > Protopteridae > Protopterus > Protopterus annectens. Next base: position 1,149,400,052 of record NC_056727.1, read on the forward strand.
GTGCAGAATACATTGGAATGATTATATCTATGGACTTGGATGCCATAGACATAGTAAAAGCATGTTTTTACAATAATGGATGTGTTGTGATTGAAGGGCTGTTCATTGTCTAGATAGGCACGCAGGTCCCTAACTAATGGATCAGTTTACAAGGGTGAGTTGTCAATGTGACAGTTACAAGGGACTTCTTCCTTGCTGAAGGATACTATTATACATTGTTTGGCATTCAGTTTTAGTCCCTTGCTTTGGCTCCAGCTATTTGTTTGGGAAAGGCCCTCTTGGAAGATCTTGGTGTCCTCTGTCAATTTTATGATGGTACCAAGTTTACAGTCATCTGCAAACTTGGGCTGCCATAAACCCTAAACAGTTGACTTCTCAGAAGTAAATGAGGTACCATGATAGTGATAGGTCTTTTTGAGGAGGTAGAGAAGTACACCCTAAATTCCTGGGTTCTGTTTGTGAGCCACTTTGCTATCCACTAAGTTGCACAGAAAATAACGTTTAGCTGGCATAGTTTCTCTACAATAACTGAGTGTGGGATGGTGTGAAATGCCTTTGTGAGCTCTAGATGTACAGTGTGTACTGATTTGCCCTCATCCATTGTTTCAGTAATCTTATTGAAGAGGTCAACCAGGTTAACTAGGCAGGATATGCTTTAACAAATTACTGGGGAGTTTAACATCAGCAAGTTACACACTGCAACATAATAACACATAAACAATACTAAGCGATCACAATGAGCATATGTAAGATGTCCAGCCATATTCACTTTTTAGTGGACACACTTAATACTTCCCTTTTCAACCACTTATGAGTGCTCACCTGCCAAATGGAGCATGGCTATATATTACTATCCTGGTGTAAATCTGTGTCGACCTAACAATCAGAGACTGGGCAAAAAGGTATTAAAAGGAGTATTTTGTTTGACCTGTTGGGATAACTTACATATTCCATAGGCTGGGAAAATGTTAAATTAAGAAACTATCCATCCCCAGCAAGTCTTGTTTTTTGTTGGCAGAAATATAGGCCCCTACTGCAGGTAATTTTAGAGCACTAGTTTTGCAAATAAGCATGAGGTCAAATAAGACTGGGACTTTCATGTTTAAGAAAGTGAGAGACAGGTCACCTCAGAGCAGACTGCAGGATACTGAGTATAAGGATAGTTGTGATAATGTATCTGGGCAGTTATAGGAGTTAAGGCCTCTAATTGTTAAGGAGAAGTATGCTAATGTATCAGAGCAGGTATAGGAGATAAGGCCTCTGATTGTTAAGGAGAGGTGTGCTAATGTTTCAAGGTAGTTATAGGAGTTAAGGGGTTTACCACCATATGGTAGACCGGTGGATGGTTGAGCCCAGATGTCCGAAAGGAGTGTGGCAACATCCCACATTTGTGAATGCAGATGTTGTGAATTGCAAATTCCCATCCCCTTTCTGACCCATGTTAGCACTTGTTTCTGGATGTAGAGCAGTCGGAAATGTCATATTTGGTGTTTTTGTGACATTCTGATCATTTGACATGCCAGGATTCACTAAGAACATTCTTATATATATATATATATATATATATATATATATATATATATATATATATATATATATATATATATATACTATATGGTGGTAAACCAGTTAAGGTCTCTAATTGTTAATTAGAGGTGTGATAATCTATTGAGATACTTCAAAAATTTAAGGCTGTTTTCTTGGATAGGTATCTTTGGAGACAGTCTAGTTGAGCAAATATGGTTTGATTTACACATAAAAAACAGGACATTGTATTTAATGATGACTCTGATAAGGGTAAAGTACAATGGAAGAATGACTTCCTTGGGTCATGAAGCTATTCTCTTGGTAATTAAGTGGTCAATATAGAAGGATTTACTGACTCTAATAGTCTAAGAATGATAATTGAATGAGTGAACATTGTCCACATATGAACTGCTTCTGCCTGAAGAGGAGCACATAATGGGTGGGAAAATCTTTTTTGCCAAAAGCTAATATGCTGCACTGTTATGCATATCTCTTGAGAGCATGTTCTTTACATCGTGTATGAATATTTCAGCCCTTTCTGGAGCTGCTTATTATCAGTAGTTGAGCTAATAACAGTGCCCCACTTACAGTCATCAGCAAGAATGATTGACAAAACTTCATAGTATCATAGTAGAACATGACCCGAAAGAACCTTTTTAAGCATAGCCATAGTAAAATAATGTATTTCGGCTTTTCCCGGTTAGGGGTCGCCACAGCGGAACTCCGGTCTGCTAATGATGGACAGTTGATTTTTCTACGGTGCTGAGTTGCCAGCCCGATACCCAACCTTCAAGGAAGGCACACCTATTCATGCCGCACCTACCTGCATGTCTTTATACATCACTCGACCATGGGGATGACATGCAGACTCCACACAGAAGGTGCACCAGCCGTGAATCGAATAGGAGAACCTCTTGCTGTGAGGCGACAATGCTAACCGCTGCACCACTGCAGGATGTTACCCAATAATATTATATGGGTATTAATACCACATCTTTTTTTTGGGTGGCCACAGTGGTGCAGCGGATAGCATTGCCACCTCACAGCAAGAGGTTCTCTGGTTCAATCCTTGGCCAGGGTGCTTTCTGTATGGAGTCTGCATGTCCTCCCTGTGGTCACGTGGGTTTGCTCCAGTTTCCTCCCACATCCCAAAGATATGCTGTAGGTGGATTGGACATTCTAAATTGGCCCTAGGTGTGAGTGCGTGTGTGTGCCTTCTGTGAAAGGTTGGGCACCAGGCTGGCAACTCGACACCGTAAAACTCCACTGCCAAGCATGAGCAGACAGGTGATCTGCTGTGACGACCCTTAACCGGGAAAAGCCAAAAGAAGAAGTACCATATCTTTTTTTGGAGGAGGTATATATGACTTAGGCATGAGTAGATGGGCATTTGAAAACTCTCTCTCTCTCTTTCTGTAATAAAGACATAGGTGCCAGATCAGTTGTATATTTACTGTTCCCTATCCACTGATCCAAGTTTCACTTGAATAAGGACAAGGAAGAACTCTGCTTCCCATAGATGGGAAGCCTGTCCCTGAGAGGGTGCAGCTTCTGAGACACATATCTGTCCCTCCAGCATGTCTTATTCAAGTTGCAGATAAGGTTTAGGTCTCTGGACTGGATAGTTCTGTAACTATTTATTTAGCAGATGTGCAACAGGTCCATTAATGCTGGATCAAAGGATGCTTTTTAGACCAGGCATAGCTCTCCTTTCAGCATCCTGTAGGAGACTCAGCAAAAGGGCAAGGCTTTGAGGGTGTCCACATAGGACTTGTTTTCTACATGATTTATTCTTTTTGTGAGGGACATCTGTGGATGTTCCAGTTGTTGCATATGCCTAGATAGGTACATACTGAAGGGGACATTGTACTTAATGATTGGTCTAGTGAGTACAATGGAACAATGACATCCTTGGACTTATATGCCATACCCTGCTTATAAGTTGTGCAACAGAGAATAATTTCCTCAGTACAGTAAACACTTGACAGTCAAAGGCCAAGTAATTTTCTGCATGCGTTTCCAAATCACTGACAACTGCATCTACTCTTGGGGGTGTATTATCAATGTAGAAATTTTCAGGGGTGGCTGTCTTTCTGAAATCTACTATTCTACACTACTTAGCATTGAGTTTTAGAACATGACTTTGGAACCAGTTATCAATGTGTGTCAGCCTTTCTTGGGGGATATTTGTGACTTGGGGTGATTCAAAGACTGCACCTGATTTGCGGTCATCTTTGAACTTAGTCAGCCAGGGCCTTTGACATTAATCTAGGCTTCAGAGAAGTGGATGCTAAACAGGAGCGAACTCAGCATTGAGTCCCAAGGCACTCCACTAGTGCCCGGCCTTTTTGTGGAAATAGATTCCATTATTCTAACTTCTTGGGCCACAGCCAGTTGGCTATCCAGCGAGCGTCTAAGGGTTTATACCTAATTTAGTGAGCTTGTCTACAATGCCTGAGTGACATATTGTGTCAAGTGCCTTGGCCACATAGAGGTAGGTATTATGCATCACATTGTCCTGAACCTCACAAAGTTGAGTAGGCATGGCCCACCAGGTTGAGTAGGCATGGCCTGCCCTTTATAAACCTGAACTGAGTTGGATCCAATGTTTGAAGGTTTCCTATACCTTCATTTAACATATCCATGATTATTCTTTCCATAGCATTATATATTATACTCATCAGTCTTATTGGTTAGAACTTCTCTGGGTCTGTGGTTGGCCCAGCCTTGTGTAGTGGGCTAACAGTTGCAGTCCCCATTCGTTCTTCGTAAAGCACGTTTGGATGCTGTAGTTAAATTGTGATTATAATGGGCTAGGTAATTCATGATTTAAGCTATTAAGGAGGAAACTTGGAGTATTATTGTGGCCCCATCAATGAAATGGTCTTGACCTGATAGAGTGCCTTGGGAACCTGCTTTGTAGTAATCAATGGGGGAGTTATGACTTTGGACATTTCCTGAGGAGCATCTGGAGAGTAGTGGGCGGTAAAATTAGAGCAAAGTTTGTCGGCCAGTATATTTGCTTTACCTTCTGGCTCAGTATATGTGTCTATTTACAATTATCTCAGTGTATTTTTGAGTATTGCCATCAAGGTTCTGGACATAGCTAAAGAAAACTTTGTGATTGTCCTTGGCCTGGGAGGCTATTTTTACCTTTTATTTGGCTTTGGTAGACCTGGTTTTACACATGAGATTGACAAGGTTGTTATTACCGTGCTGGGCATTGCTCCTCATGATTTTTTCCATGATTTTTTTCCTTTTGTTATACATCCTATTGATGCTAGGATTCCACCAGGGTGTCTTGTTTTTGCATTCATTCTGCACTTGTCCCAGATAGGTACCACTGTCTAATTAATATGATTATACAGGGATTCTGTGAATGATTCTGCACAGGCAGCAGTTTTCTCAGGGTTTGGGCAGCTTGAAAGTTTGCCATGTTGTCACTTAATAGAAGTTTGCCTTAGAATAATTCCTGAAGGCTCAAGGGTTGGCAAGAAGCCTGTGTTTTATTTTTATTTCAAAAGAGACAGCTTTATGGTCTGAGCTGACCGATGAGGACATTACATTTGTGTGGGTAAAACATTCTTCCATATTCATGAAGACAAGATCAAGGATATCTACACCCATACAGAGTATACAAACCAGCTGAGCCAGGGTATAAGTGTTTACAAAATCCAGGAATCCCTTTTCCTGCATATTATGGTCATGAAAGATTCCAAGTTTATAGTGTGGAAGTTAAAGTTGCCCATGAATATAGTATTGGGCTAAATGGAAAGTGTTTCATCTACATTTAAGTATGTGTTGTGGGTTTCATGGATCATGAAGGGGGACCCTATAGCTTGCAAGGATATGGTATAGAACTTACCCTATGGTAATTTGGACATGGAAAAGCTGAAGAGTGTCATACTGACTGCCCAGCCTTGAAGTGTGTCTATTTTTGATGTAAATACAGACATCTCCATCTTTTGTCCCTTCTTGTGCATTAAGTGGTCTAAATGTGTGGAAGGCATTGTAGCCCTGCACTGCTGGGATGCTTACTTCAGCTTTGAACCAATTCTCAGTAACTGTACAAATGCCTACATTCTCCAGGGTGAGGAGAGCTTGCAGGTGGTGGAATTTCATGCTTAGACTCCTGGCACTGAGTAGTAACACCTTTAGATTTTCTTAGGTTAGTTTTTCTGTGTTGGAAGATTTATCATTTTGGGAATGCCTGAAAGAAGCACTATGAGAAAGGACAAGGTTTTAGCCAATATACAAAAGCCTAGAAAGGACAGGCACAGATCATCCCTGGCAAAGCAGTGCAATCTGTCAACCATGTCATCCCAGGCTTACAAATATTATACCTCCTTTGAATGACACCAACAATTAAGCTAATTGTTACAGTCAATTATCTTCTGTTTATATTGTGGTACCATCCTTGTTGAAGGCAGAATGCTGATCAATGCTAATTTCACATCATGGCACACAGTATGAGTGCTCATTAATGTCTGACGTCATATAGTCCAGGGATGTATGTCTCGGGTCATTTACATCCATGTGGACTATGACTGAGTCATACTGGTACTTGTGGTTAAAAAAGTTGACTGCATGCATGATCTGATGGATCTTGACCCATAATAAGCAACTGATGGTGACTCCTTCCTTACTCATCCCGGTGATAGGGACATCTGTGAGTCTCACATTGGAGTCTGCTATGACCAAAATGTTAAGTTGTGTGGGGGGGGTTGTCATGGGATTAGAACCTGAGAAGTTGTTAGATGCAGCTGCATGTGTCATGTTGGGTGTTACTTTGGTAGAGTGTTTTTTTTTTTAACTTTTATTAAATGACTTCAGATACAAACAACAGACAAATATTCATTAACAGAAAATAAAACAAATCATATTAGCATTTTTTTTTCATTTACATATGTTATACATTGCATATATGTTTCCTTTATCTATAACAACTGTTATTCAACCCTGAATTGCATAAATTGCTCAGTTCTTGCCTTCCTTTAATCCTCACCCCCCCCTGAACATTATTTTGTATGTTATTTCCATAAATTCCATTTATTACTATGTAATATGTTCCTTTCCTTTTCCAAAGATTCCACCTCTGGTTCTTTTGTCTCTTTAACAATATGCAGTACTTCAGATACAGTTGGCTTAGATTTTGATTTCCATTTTCTAGCAATTGCTTTTTTGGCAGTCAGTGAAATTAAACTTAATAAGACCTTACTTTGTCTAGGTAATTCAGATCCTGTGTCTTAGCTCAAAAGAATAATTTCCTAAGTTACAGCCATTTGCTTGCAAGTATTTCTATTAGAGTACCCTGTAGAGAATATTGAAAATCTGCCAACTCATTACACTTGCAAAAAACATATTCCCAGTAACTGCTTTATTTCCGATTATACAACATTTACTGCCTACCTGAAGAAAAAGTCTTTAAAGTCTGCTTGGAGTATAGAAATAAATATGCAAACACGTTTAGGTAAAAATCATAAAACGTCTGCACTTTGTTGCATACTTGAGAACCATATATATGTCATTCCATCGTACCTTTGTAAATTGCTTTTTTAGTCCCTCTACCCAATCTTTTCTAACCTCCACTGATTGATTCTTATAGTTATCGTGCCATATTTTATATAATACCCTACTAATTATCCCTTTTGCGGCTTCTGTTCTGGATTCAACTAAAAACTCTACCTGAGCAGGTGTTTCACATAGGATTCCTCTACCCCTTTCTCTTTGCTTGTACTCTGACATCAGTCCCTGATAGGGAAGGCAGTCTCTAACATGCAATCCAAACTTCTTTTTCTTTATTCCTCTTCTTGGCCTCACCCAACTCTACTATCTTTTTCTCTCTAGTCATTTGTTCCCAATACCTTTTTTTCATTTGCCAGCTTTCTCTAGTAAATTTCAACCCTCTCTTGCCTGTTTTCTGTACTTACAGTCATCCCTAATGGCAAAATCTCTTTTCTTCATTCCTGTGTTAGCTTAGTTCTTAAAACTTTCAGCAGCTTTAAGAATATAATATTGTGTGGTTGGTATTATTCTCCTTAAGGATCTCCATCCTCAATCCCACTCTCTTCTTACTTCTTGCAGCCCATCCTCAATTCATCATCATCCCTTTCCACTCTGAATTATAACCTTCTGCTTATGTTATGAACACGAGCCTTAACTGCGTAGCTCTAAAAATATCCCTTTAAATCAGGTAATCCTAATCCACTTTGCTCTATTGGAAAGATCAACTTATCCCACTTAACTCTGGCTACCCTCCCCTCAAATAAAGTCCTTCAACTCTTTATTAATTATTGCCCACAGCTTCTCTTCTGGTTGATAAAAATCTGCCTGACCATGTATGTACAACTAAAGAGACTAAAAGTATTTTCCATGCTTGTATATTACTATCCATGTTGGTAGAGTCCTTTTGAGGTTGCTGAGTATATGTATTGTAGGTGCACCCTTTGGGAGGCCTTTGGGGATTAGGAAGATTTCATTTAAGAGCCTCAGCATATGTGGGTCTATGTGTCTGGTCCAAATTATGTGTGCTGGGTATAGTATGCAGCAGCAGTAAGCAGTGTCCTTAAAGTAACAGAAACAGTATGCAAGAGGCATACATACACAATGTCACCGGAGACTAAACTCTTGCATTCAAAACCAAATCAGGTTGCCAAAACCATGTCCACAACACTGAGCACACACAGCACACAACATATAGATAGACCAACATATGCTGAGGCATTAAATGCAATGTTCCTAAACAACAAAGACCTCCTAGACCACGCATTGGCAAAGTGTATGCTCAGCAATCCCAAAAGCACTCAAAAACACAGCACCTAAAATCGCATATTACAGCCACACTCAGTGGAGCCCTGAATACAAACCCCATAAGGCAAGCAAACTCTCATTCCAGGATTCTCATCCTAGAGGACCCCATTGTAAGAAATACTGATGTCCCTCTAACCAGGCTGAACAAGGAGAATATAATGGTTAGAAGACTATGTGGAGCCAGGCTATGTCAAATCACACATGCACTCAAGTCATTACACCACAGGTACCAGTATGATTCTATCATAGTCCATGCAGGTGTAAATGACTTGAGGCATACCTCCCTGGACTATATGTAGAGAGGCATAATGGAGCTCTTGGAAAAATGTGTTTAACAATTGGCTGAGTTTCTGGTATCATTCTAAGGGGATCCAATATCTGTCAGCATGGGAGGACATGGTTAACAGACCACGTTACTTTGCCAGGGATCGTCTACACCTATCCCCTCTAGGCTTTCAAATACTGGTGAACACTATAAACACCCCCATAGAGCCTTTTTTAGGCAATGCTGAATTAACAAACCTTCTGACATAGCAAAATCAACTCATCTGAACCTCAGGGTGCTACTGCCCGATGTCAGGAGCACAAACAAAAAATACACTCCCTCAAAGTCCTCCTCACCCTTGAGAATATAGACATCTGTGCAGTTACTTAGACTTGGTTTAAAGCCCAAAGAGTACTCCTGCAGTGCAAGTTTGACCAGTATCTGCACAGACAGGGGCTAAAGTTAGAGGTGCTTTGATATATATCAGTAACAAGTATACTGCTAGGGTGGTCAAACAGGATGCTGTACTGCAGTTCTTCCATGTGCAAATCACCATAGATAAAATCCTGTACCTCATCCTAGCTAGCTACAGGTAACCCTACATGTCCCAAGAACTTACAGCACATGCTTAGAACTACTGGAGACACTTCCTATCTAACTTAGCACCCTACTCATGGGGGAATTTAACTACCCCTCTGTGGGCTGGGAATCCTATATGGCTTCAAATCTCCAAGCACAGACATTCCTGGACTTCATAAATACAAACACCCTCAACAACTTAGTCCATACACCCACTAGAGGTTCCAACATACTGGACTTTGTACTCACAAATATGGGAGTGGCTGTGTTGTGCTGTGCTTGTGAGATTTTGCCTACTGAACCTGGTGGTCTTCTTTGAAAAAGTCACCAAGGCAATGGATGAGGGTAAAATGGTGCACAGTGCCTATCATAATCTGGCTAAGGCATTTGATGCAATACTCCACTCAGGCATTGTTAACAAACTTATAGAATTAGCCATAACCCCCTATATAATGTGCTGCATAGCCAGCTGTCTCATAGATAGGGCACAAGAGGTTAGGGTCAGTGAGTCCACCACCACAAAGAGGCTGGAGCCCAGTGTAGTCTCTCAGGCCTCTATGATGGGCCCACTCTTCTTTGGCATCTACTTCTCAGAAGCCAAAGCCAATGTTAAAAACCTCTGGCTGACTAAGTTCACAGATGACTGCAAACTGGGAGCAGTCATAGACCCATCCCCAAGATGCAAACACTCTACATGAAAGTCTAACACAGACAAATGACTGGTGCCAAAGCCAAGGCTTAAACCTCAGTGTCAAGAAATGTATTATAGTACCTTTTGTAAGTTGTCCACCCTGGGAAACTACATCATCAATAAAACACCCCTAAAGGTTGACTCAGTATACAGGAATCTGTAAACTCATCAAAATAGTAACCTAGCCTTCAACTAGCATGTGCCCAAGGCAGCAAGAATCTTCTTCTATGTTGCTCAAATTATAGGTAAGGGCATGCATCTAGCCCCAGGGAAGTCATCATATCACTGTACTCAGACCTCATTAGACCTATCATAGAGTATAATGCCTCCTTCAGTATGAATCTGACCAAACCCATGTAACAAATGGAGTGGCTGCAAAGGTTTCTTACAAAAAGAACACAGGACATAAGTACAATGTCCTATGCATATCGTCTCAAAGCCCTCTCTACTTAGTCTACTACAGGCTACTAGGAGGCAATCATTCCCTGGCTAGCAAGGCATCCTTGGTCCCTGCATTAATGAACATTTTGCACATCTACAAAATAAACAGCATCAGTACTACTAGATCCAAAGACCTACATTTTGCTTGTGACATAAATAGGATATGTTGAAGAGACAGATATGCATCTCAGAGAATTCCCATTCTCTGAAACAGGCTCCTCATCCATGTGAAACAAAATCACTCCCTAGCCCTATTTAGTGTAACTTGAGCCATTGGATGGAAAATCAAAACATTTATCCCAGGTGTGGTGGCTTTTTTTTCTGATGGACAAGGGCAGCCAATGAATAACCTTACAGCTAAAAATTACCCCATGTAAATGTCTGAAATAAAAAACTTGTAGTTCACATTTGGATTGCACGAATAGGCTTATAAAGGCCCTGGTTGTTGTTAGCCTAGTAAACACCTATGAACTTGTGTATGGGACTAGGAAGAACTTCCAGTCTATGACTAATGTAAAGTTTTATCGATTACTTTTTTTTTAAATTGACCTAACCTAATATGTAAATATTTTCAATGGCTGACTTTGTCAAATTGCTTACTTTACATGTTTTCTTATAGTCATTGATACATTTTTAAATGAATAATATGTACTTATACTATTTATTAGCTCCACTATACAACCTAGGGCTATTTCTTTTAGTTGAATATTGTATATTTATTTTAAAGCAGTTTTAAAATAAGTGGACTCTCAAATTTTCCTTGTACTGAAGTTACTAAGTTACTATGTTTGAAAATGTTTGAACACCTGCTTTTGGCTTTTCTGCTTGTGGAATCTCTTGACTCATTTGATCTGTCCTTAAACTAACCTGTAGCATGTTACAGTAGATCTATTACTTTGATTTATGCTGTCCTACTGCAACTCTAATGTCTAACTGTCAATGACGATCCTTGATAGAGATTGCTATGTGCAGTTATATTTAATTACTTGCTATTGTAATTAATAAGTCTGCCATTTAACTCAGACATTTTAAAACAGAAACTAGTTTCATCATTCAGAAAATGCTGAAAAGTTCTAAGCCTGACCAAGAAGGGAATAACCTGGAGCCATAAAACGTACAAGTTATTCAGCAGATTCTCCCCAAAGTTCAACACACTTGGCACATCATGTCTGAAGTTTCTGTAACCCAGCCAAAAAAAGTCTGAAGTCTGGTCACTGAAATATTGCTCTGCTGCTGCAATCACCTCCGAATCACTTGAAAATTGCCATCCTTTCAAACTCTTTTTAAGGTTCAGAAACAGGAACTAGTGAGATGGAGCAAGATCTAGTGTGTAGGGTGGATGGTCAATGCACTCAAACCCCAATTTCATTAAAACATCCATCGTTTTGCTAGCCTTGTGAACAGGTGCATTGTCTTGCAAAAAGTGAACTCCTTTCTGCAGCTGCCCACTCCTTTTTTCTTTCAATGCCTCCTTTAATCATCACAGCAAGTTACAGTAGTATTTTGCATTAACTCTTTGGCCTCTTGCTACTATAGCCTCAGGTTGGAATGAAAACACAAGTATTAATTATGTTTTAAAATTAAAGAACTATGGAGGGTTTTGAACTAATCCAGTACTTAAATGAACATACATTTTAATATTTTAATTTCATTGTGTTTTAAGATTCATTTTCTTCAAATTGTTATGTTTTCTTTGTTAGTGACTTTAATTGTTTGAATTAATAAGCATAGGGTATATAATTAATTAGCAATTGTTTAATTATGTTTCACTGGGAGTATAAAAGGGAAGTATGTTGTGTTACTTATTGTTCTGAAGAAGTCCCTAACAGTTATTTGGGACGAAAGAGCTTAACCTTTTATTTAATAAAGTGCAAGTTGGTTCTATTCTTCAGTGGCTACTCCTTCAATGTTTTTTCTCACTTATCACTCAATGTTTGCATCATACATTCATGGATTTCCTTTAGAGCTTTCTTCTGCAGGAATAGGAACTTCATGGTGGCTCGGAGTTCCACACTTGAACATTCCACACTTTTTGTTGACATGGTTCAACCAATGATCTGAAACAATGTCAACAAATAGGGTTACAAATCTGCAAATTGGCACTTTACAAGATGAAACAACCCTTTTTTTCAGCTACAGAGACAAAATAACAATCGGAATTTAGAAAGTTGTTCAGGCTTAGAACTTTTCAGCACCCCCTTGTAGTATTACCCTAAAAAATAAACATTTAAGATGAGGCTTTCTTTGTGCATTCTGAGTTATTTCTGTTTATACCAAATTTCATATTTTTATTTTTTGCATGCTCTTTCATTTTAAGTGCAGTTTCTTGCTGTATAATTCTTTTGTCTGTATAAAGCAGCTTAGGCCAGAAATACACTTCAAGTTGTCACACAGAAGTAGCCTCAGATATAAATTGTGGTATATAAATCAGTGTATCCTAAGATAATTATATTAATTTATTTTTCCTAGGATTTTTTGTTAAAATAGTGTAATTTCTTATCAGCTCATTTTAGTAAATATATACATATCATACTTATAAGTACAATAAAAAATGTTAAATAAATACAATTAACTACATTATATACACGCTAAGGTTCGTTCTGTAATTGTGGTTTATTTTTCAAATATATAAAATATTTTCAGGTTCCCTTATGCATTTAATTAATTAATGAATAGTTCCTTAAATTGCTTTAATTTGATAAAATATAATGAAGTATACCAAACATTGCTATTTTGTTAAATTAAAAAATAAAATCACTGGGACATGAAAAAAGAAAAACATTTCCAAGAAAAGTTTAATTCTGGAAAATAAATTGGAACAAATATAAATCTTATCATTCTGCTAAAGCTGAGAGCTAAACAGGTATGAGTAATTTGTTTTATGCAAAGAATTGCTATCTTTAATTGATTAATATCTTTTAAATTCGATGTAGATTCTAGCATTTTAAGACTTAAGTAGTTATTGAGATTATTGGTTATTTGAAGCTTCTGGTATAACTCCTGTCTATAAAAGACTTAACATCAATCACCACAACTGGAATAATTATCATATTGTCTAGTATCACATTTAGTACACTCTTTACAATGTTTATTCCTAAACTAAGTAGCTTGTATAAGTTATTGTATAAAGCCTGTTCTGATAGTCTAATATCACTAGAGAGACCATAGTCTGTTCTGACAGTCTAATATCACTATAGAGAGTATAAGTTTCCTGCTCATAACAGATCTTATCTTTGGCATTATGCTATATTTATTTCTCATTGAAAAAATAAATATGTCAGTACTTCATATTTAGTCATGTTAATTATATGAATAACGTCTTCCAAAAAGTGTTTTCTACTAAAAAAAATGAGAAAATGACATTAGACCCATCCTCTTTTGATCAAATTTTAAACAATTTACATTGAGAGAAAATGGACCAACATTCATGAGTAGTTTATACAGACAAATAGTATTACACTAAAACACTGTTAGTAAAACAGATGATCCTGGGAATTCAATAAAATGTGTGTAGGCTTAACGTAAAGCCTACACAAAGTTTAGGTGTTTGCACGATGAACAGCATCACTAATTGCATATGCATGTCACACATGGCACGTTCATGAATACAAGCGACATTTTGTGGCTGGCTACAGTGTTGCTGGCCAGGAAACCATGTAAAGCAGCACAAACACATTCAGACATGCAGACGAGTTTACCTGTGGGAGACTAGTTCTGTTGGTTGAGCGGACAGTCACAATGACTACCAGGGTTTAAGGCAATGAATGCATTACTAACACATAGAAGAAAAGTGTACTCAGTGAAAAGTAAAGTACAAATATGTTTTTGCCATACTGAAGTAAAGGTTTGGGGTGATGATCATCAAACGTATATAGACTGCATTATAAAGACAGTAATCTAGGGCAGTGTGTCTGTTAAAAAGGGCTGCAGACAGGAATGATAGAAATGAAGAATGGGTAAGAGGACAAGTGAAACATGGTAATGTACAACAGATAAGGGCATGTCAATGTATGTACACCCCAAAGACAAAACAGTATCATGAACAGTAATCACATATGTACATAATACAGTATATACTGCTGATTACACCTCCTGTGTGGGTATATTCATGTCATCACACACTTAATTGTATATTATGTGACTCTCAGACAAGGTCATATATCAGTGGAAATGAGTGGTTGTGATTTAAGCAACTTAACATAAATATTGTAGAAGACATTTAACAAGGATGGTATATATACACCAGGAGATATGTCCATGTTCATAGGTTCATAGGTATGTACTAGGCTATTGGCCCTAAGGCCTATATAATACTAGCCAAAAACATACCCTGGCGTTTGCCACCCAAGAAAACTATTTTTCTGTGACACTGTCGAGCAGAGCCACAGAAGTGATCCCTGGGGTGAATTTCCTATTTCCCATCCAATCATCAAGATTTTTCTTGAAGAGTGCTAATGAGGAGTTTTTTTTATATAGATAGGTAGTTTGTTCCAGAGTATGAGAAGTCTCTGGGACATGAATCTATCCCTCCAGCATATTCTGTTTATTGTGGTGACAAGGTTTAGGTTCCTAGAGCATGTAGCTCAGAGGGATTGGGATTTCTTTAAGTGAAGCATATCCAACAGCTCTGGGTTTGACATAGCTTTGTATGTTAGGCAGAGATCACCTCTGAGTAGGCGATATGTGACAGAGTAAAGCTGGAGATTTTTGAGACAGTCTGCATAGGGCATCTGTTTGAGGCCGGTAATCCTCTTTGTGATGTATTTTTGTGGTCTTTCCAGTTGTTGTAGATGTCTTGTGAGGTACATACCAAAAGGGGCATTATACTCTATAATGGGTCTAATGAGTGATGAGTAGAGGGGAACAATGACCTCTTTTTTCCTGGATGAGGTGTGCCACATAGAAAGATTTCCTGACTACTGTGGCGATGTGATTATCAAAGGAGAGACTACTGTCCACCTGTGTCCCAAGGTCTCTTATCACACTTTCGGTGTTAAGTTTACTACCGTCTATGTGGTAGTTCATGAGTTTTTTAACCAAAGGGGATGACAATACACTTTTTGGCATTGAGTTTGAGGCCATGGCTTTCACACCAGGAATCTGTCTCAGTGAGGCCCTTTTGTAGGATGTCCACATCGTTAGGAGTTTCAATTATGGCTCCTAGTTTGCAGTCATCTGCAAACTTCATTAGCCAAAGACTGTCTGTGTTAGCCTGTACTTCAGAGAAATAGATATCAAACAGGAGAGGACCCAGGACTGAACCTTGTAGTACTCCACTTGTCAGTGGTCTGAAGTCATTGTGAAGATGTGCCAAAAGAGTTACTTGAATTTGAATGTAATGTCAGCATAGGTCTCAACAAGTTGGGACACATAACAACAGACTCATTCACAACAGTAAACAGAAGTATGCACAATTATGGACAATATCATCATAATACCACCATTAATCTGTGTCATTGACATAAAATATGTGATTGTGATTTGTTAACATGTTCTGCATGAACACATGTGTAGCACTGTAATGATTTGTCAATAATCTGTAAGGGAAATCAAGCAAACTTTCCTTGAAAATGACCACTTTTGGGAGGTGTTAGGAGGGACACAGTTACACCTGAGCAATCCTGGCTAGTTGGGAGATTTACATGACACATATATGCCACAATTCACACTTGCATAAATGTAATCCATGCCATCAATGTCACCAATGAGCTATGCATTTACTGGGTGCATCACAGCAAGAGGTATCATACATGCATCTTGTATAACACCTTGAAGGGAAGTCTGCACTTGCAACTCCTAATGGTTATGCATCACAAAGATAACTTATGTATGAGCAAAAGGATGTGTGGAAGCAAAATGTGGAGAAGTTGATACACTTGAGAGAATTGTCCCTGGAAGATGAGTGGTAAGGTACATGCAAAAAGGGTGCACTGTACTCAATTATTGGTTTGATAAGGGTATAGAACAATAGGACTATAATGTCCTTTGATGTAAATGACCTGCCCATACTCAGGATATGTGCTACATACAAGGGATTTGTCACCACTGTGGTCACATGCTGGTGGAAGTTCCACTTAGTATCTACTTGAATACCCAGGTCACGTAACACTTGGTCTGCTCATAAGGGGTGTGTTTTCTATACTGTAATTAACTTGTATATTTGCTTTCAAAGGGAAATAATCATGCGTTTTGCTCTTATATGTCTCCATGACTCTAGTAACAAGATTTGTTTTTGTACTAATACTTTCTGTAATATATCAATACCCTAATTGCATTCATTGATTGTCTGCAATTTGCAGTCATCCACAAAGTTGCTTAGATAAATGATGTTAAAGTTTGTTATGACTTCTGAGACTTAAATACTGAATAGGAAAGGACCTAGTACAGAACCATGAGGTGCAGACCTGGTCACTGAACTCTACCTAGAACTGACTTCACACACTTCAACATTATGTGTCCTGTGTGTGATCTATTTCTCTAACCACTTAGTGACATAGCTGTTTATGCCCACTTGAGACGGTTTCTCTGTAATACCTGAGTGTGGATTTTTGTCAAATGCATTGGCCAGGTCAAGTTATGTGGGATGACCCTCTTTTCCTCATGCATACTCTTAGAGACCTTTTTTGAAGATGTCAACCAGATTTAACAGACATGATGTAGCCTGAACAAATAAAAAATGTGTTTGGTACACATTTGGGAGATTACCTTTGTCCTGTTTGATAATGTTCATGCTGAATCATTGTTCTGCCTCAGAGATGAGGGGAGTCAGTATTATGGGTGTATAATTCCCTGTGGCAGGTGATGGTCCCCCATTGTTCAAATAGATGTCTGTTGCTGTACACCCTTCTGCAAACAGTCTGTTTGGAGGTTGTATTTAAGTAGGAATCCAATTGTGTCTGTTAGGTCAGGTTTTAAATCATAGTATAGGCAACCAGTGATGTTGTCAGGGCCCATTGATCCTGTGTTATTAGCCTGAGAGAGAGTGCACAGATGAGCTGCTCTCCTAAGAAAATAAACCGAGTAATGCTTTTATGTATGCTTTGGCTGATGGCCAGAGGGTACAGTGGGGTGAAGTGTGAGACAAGCTGTCATCTAGCATATTGTTTATTGTCTCCAGTTGACTATGGCTGGTAGCATCCACAAACAGCTCTGTGCTTAATTGTGTATTCCCCTTAACATTTCACACCTATTTAAATAAATTATTTGTAACACCTACAAATACTCCCTTGGGTATGCATCACATACCACACAGTGGTACTGTTCACACATTCCTACAGCTCTACTAATGTTACGTAATTACAACTGCACAACATATGCCTATATGTTTTTCATTGGAAAGCTGTGTTTCAGTGGCCTGATAACATATATGGACACATTAAAAATTAGTTGATTCTGGCTCATACAGAATATTTACTGACACAAATGCTGATAGCCAGACAATGGTGCTGGTGACCAGCTCAATAACCCTTGAGAATAGCAACACAACTGTGCATGCAATGAATTCCACAAGGTTGAAACTGAATAAAAACATGTTATTTTTGTGTATATTGCAGCATTACAACATGTGGATGAAACAAGGCTTATGTGCCCATATAATCAGTATGCATTTATGTTGATGTATGTCACAGAGCATTTAATGATGGTAGGTTCATAGGTTCATAGGTAGGTACTAGGCTATTGGCCCTAGGGACTATACAAGCCTAGCCAAAAAGATACCCTGGCTTTCGCCACCCAAAAAAATTATTTTCCTGTGCCCCTGTCAAGCAGAACCACAGAAGTGATCCTCAGGGTGAATTTCCTATTACCCATCCAATCATCAAGATTTTTCTTGAAGAGTGCTAATGAGGAGCTCTGTTTGATATAGATAGGTAGTCTGTTCCAGAGTATGGGATGTCTCTGGGACAGGAATCTATCCCTCCAGCATGTTCTGTTTATTGTGGTGACAAGGTTTAGGTTCCTAGAGCATGAAGCTTGGTGGGATTGGGATTTCTTTAAGTGGAGCATGTCCAACAGCTCTGGGTTTGACATAGCTTTGTATGTTAGACAGAGATCGCCTCTGAGTAGGCGATATGCGACGGAGTAAAGCTGGAGTTTTTTGAGTCGGTCTGCGTAAGGCATCTGTTTGAGGCCAGTAATCCTCTTTGTGAGGTATTTTTGTGGCCTTTCCAGTTTTTGTAGATGTCTTGTGAGGTACATACCAAAAGGGGCATTGTACTCTATAATGGGTCTAATGAGTGATGAGTAGAGGGGAACAATGACCCCTTTTTTTTCTGGATGAGAAGCCTTTTGTGATGAAGTGTGCCATGTAGAAGGATTTCCTGACCACTGTGGCGATGTGATTATCAAAGGAGAGACTACTGTCCACCTGCATCCCAAGGTCTCTTATCACACTTTCGGTGTTAAGTAGACTACTGCCTATGTGGTAGTTCATGGGTACAGAGTTTTTACTAAAGGGGATGACAATGCACTTTTTGGCATTGAGGTTGAGACCATGGCTTTGACACCAGGCATCTGTCTCAGTGAGGCCCTTTTGTAGGATGTCCACATCATTAGGAGTTTCGATTATGGCTCCTAGTTTGCAGTCATCTGTGAATTTAGTTAGCCAAAGACCTTCTGTGTTAGCCTGTACTTCAGAGAAGTAGATACCAAACAGAAGAGGTCCCAGGACTAAACCCTATGGTACACCACTTGTCATTGGTCTGAAGTCTGATTTGGAGTCTGCTACTTTCACAGTGTGGGTTCTGTCAGTAAGCCAGTTGGCAACCCATTTTGTGACATAGGGATTTATACCTAGTTTAGTGAGTTTATCTATAATTCCAGAGTGGGGGATGGTGTTGAATGCCTTGGCAAGATCTAGATTGGCTGTGTGAACCACCTTACCCTCATCTATGGCTTTGGTGACTACTTCAAAGAAGTCTATCAAGTTTAGGAGACATGATCTGCCTTTTACAAACCCGAACTGTGTGGGGTTCAGAGTTTGGAGATCTCCAGTGTCTTTGTTTATGAGTTCCATGATGATACGTTCCATGGCCTTGCAGACCAGGCTCGTCAGGCTAATGGGGCGGTAGTTCCCTGGGTCTGTTGTGGCCCCCCATTTGTGGAGTGGGATAACCATCATGGTGTGCCATTCAATGGGCACAAAGCCTGAGGTGAGGCTATGATTGAACATGGTACTTAGGTGGGGTGCCAGTTCATTCTGTAGTTCATGTAGAAGGCAGCCTGGGATGTTATCAGGTCCCATGGATGCTGTGTTCTTGGCTTTGGAGAGTGAGGTTTTTACCTGTGCAGCCATTATTACAGGAACTTTGCATTCTTCTGGTATAAAGATGGGCCCTTTAGGGGGTGAGAGGGGGGTAAAGTTAGCACTGAACCTATCTGCCAGGATGTTGGCAATATCAGTTGGTTCTGTATATTTAGTGTCATTGTGCTGTAACTCAGAGCAGATCTGAGTGTTGCCCTTGAGATTCTTGACATAACTATAGAATGCTTTGTGGTTGTCTTTAGAATCAGTGGCGATTTTGTTTTCATAACTAGCTTTGGAGGATTTTATGAGGGATCTCAGCTTCTTACTGAGGCTGACCAGGGAGTTCCTCCAATCGTGAGATTTTACTCTTTTTTGCAACAGTTTCTTTCTTCTGTTGTAGAGTTTGTTTATGGCAGAAGACCACCAAATTGGCTTCCTTTTTTTGGAGGATAGCATCTTGGTTCTGTTAGGGATAGCACGATCCATGCACTTGTGTAAGTGCTTATAAAGTGCATTTGTGTAGGATTCAGCAGTCGTACCTCTATTGTCCATCTGCATGGGTGTCATGAAGTTTGCCACTTCTGTCTTAAGAAGTGTGAAGTTGGCTTGGGAGAAATTTTTTACGGTTATTTTCCTAATGGGGGGTGGGAGTTGGATGTGGATGTCCAGAGTGATTAGCTTGTGGTCGGATCTGACCAATGAGGAGCTGACCTCTGGTGTGGAACACCGGTCACCCATGCTGGTGATGACCAGGTCTAGGATATTGCTGCTCCTGGTGGGTGTGTGGATAAGTTGATCCAAGGCATTGGAATTGATGATTTCCAGAAAACGTTGAGCAAAAGAGTTGGTACATGAGTAGTTTTCCCAGTTAATGGTAGGGTAGTTGAAATCACCCATTACTAGTGTGTTGGGTTGTACCTTAATATTTTCCAGTGTATCAAGAAAAGAGGAGTGGGAATCCTGGGGCATGGTGGGGGGTCTGTAGCAAGCTACAATCTGGATTGTGGTTTTGCCCAGAGTTAGTTGAACTTGGATAATCTTGGATGCATTATGCTGAGCAACTAGCATGGAGGTGTGGATATCTTTAATGAATATGGACACGCCTCCACCTTTAGTGTTTCGGTCCAGGTTTGGTGGCCGAAAAGGGTGGTATGAATTATAGCCTGGTAATGCAGGGGTGCTCTCTGGAGCTTTGAACCAGGTCTCTGTCACTGCACAGATGTCAATGTTCTCCATTTTAAGGAGTGCCTCGAGTGAGTGCATTTTGAGGTTTCGACTTCTAGCATTGAGTAGCATTACCCTCAGATTTTGCTTGCTTGTACCTGTTATGATGGTGAATTTGTCATTTGAACCTTGCCTAAAAAATGCACTATAGGGGTGGCAAGAGCCTTTGCCAGTATCCGGAACACCAAGGGCAACAGGTGCAGGCCACCTCTGGCAAAGCAGCGTGGTCTGTCGATCATGTCATCCCAGGCAGACAGATACTGGAGTCCCTTAGAATGACACCAGAAGCTTAGCCAATTGTTAAAGTCAATCATTTTGTCCTTGTACTGTGGTATCATTCTGGGTGATGGCAGGATGCTGCTCAGGGCTAGGGTCATACCTGCCTGGGCTACAAGATCGGAGAGCTCCTCCATGTTTCTTTTCATGTAGTCCAGGGAGGTATGTCTCAGGTCATTCACACCAACATGGACAATGACAGAGTCATATTTGTACTTGTTGTGGAGTGACCTGAGTGCGTGTGTTATGTGGCGGATCCTGGCACCCGACAGGCAGCTGACAGTAACTTTTTCCTTGTTTAACCTGGTGAGTGGAACATCAGTGTGCCTGACTATAGAGTCAACTATGACTAGAATGTTGGGTACGTTATGCCTTATGGGCTGTAGTTGAGTGGCACACTGAGTATGTGGGCTATGTGTCATTTGGGTTGTGTTGGGGGGTGGAGGTTGCTTGCATTTCTGCTTTGGAGGTCTTGGTTGTTTGGGCAGATTTTTACTGAGAGCCTCCGTGAATGTAGGTGTGTGTTTTGTGCTTCTATGTGTGTGTTTTTGGTGTAGGTTTTGAAAGACTATGTGATGAGTGTGGTGCGGTGCAAGTGTTTACCTTCTCCTCTTGACTGTCTAGTCCAGTCTTCGGTGAAGAGAGCTTTGCTTTCAGTTTAGCTATATAAGTGCATCTCTCACAGGTTGTAGTGTTGGGTGGTAGGAGGAGAGGGTTGTCTGTGTACATGAGGTAATTGCTGCATTGTCCCAAGATGCCCAGATTCATCAGGTAGACAGGAGAAAACACTGGGAGCTGACCTTTAGACATGCCTGAATAGGTGCTTATTTATTAAGTATTAAAACTGTTTTCCTCTAGATAAGTAAGGAAAGTTGAACGCTGTAGTAATTTGTAACTTATTTAGTGCTTACAATGAGATCTGAACAAATGCTGAGCTCAAAGAAACAGATTTCAGTGCTAAAACTAAAAAGCTGGCTAGTTGCAAGGGAAAATTTGAAGAGCAGACGTTATGGTGCCAGGAATAGTTTAACCCTAGTTAAGTGGGGGGGGGGGGGCTCAGGAGCTCACAAACAGTCATGGACACAGCAAATCCGTATCTGGACAAGACCTGCCACAGGAAAGGGGGGAAGCAAGCTTAGAATATTTTTTCAGTAAAAATAGAAATGGAGAAAGTTGGAACAGAAGTTAATTCAACGTTAAGAATCTGAGTGGGTTGGCCTTCACAAATGTTCTCTATTAGATTGAATGAACTAATGACACTAGACTGGGAGGAGTGTCACAGATCAAATATACAGTATGGGTGGGCAACTGCAAAGCCACCAAGTATAAGAACACCACAACACTAGGGAGGGTGGGTGGGAAAAATTACAGTTCCTAGCTGTAGCCACTAAATGAAAGTTTTAAACAGATCAAGGAGCAAGCAGACTCTAGAGACTGCTTTTAACTGTAAACAGACAATTATAATAATGTACACTATTACAGTTCCTAGCTGTAGAACACAGAAACCTCAAAAAATCAAAAATGCACAGAACATCTTGGATAGAGCACTCACAAACAGAAAATACAACTCTCAGTATGAAAAAGCAGTTTACAGTTAAGTAATTCAGTAAACATGCAATTAGAGTAATGAAACAGTATCTAGCAATGAAAAATACAGTTAAAACAGTATAAAACAGTACATAAATGTAGTGAAACAATACAAAAAGCTTGTAGTAGATCAACTATATAACACAATTCTAAGTGTTTCAGAAGTGCAGTTCAGCGAAATAAGTGTAAGAAATAACTTATCCTGCTCTTGGAATTTTAAGGAACTTCCACTTAGTTTCAGTAATGAAATACAATCCACAGTCTGAGCAATACAACCACAACCTTTTCAAGACACAAGGTTTATATGCCAGTAAAGATGGAAGAGTTAGACGATCAAATTACTAATTAGCCCCTGCTATTATCCAATTACTCGTACTACAGAAGGTCAGGAGGCCTTGTTACTCTCAATAATAATGAAGACAGACTATCAGCAGAAAATGGCTGCCAGAAACACAGGAAACTTAAACAAAACTACCAGCCTAGACAACAGGCCTCTATCAAGATTATCCCACCTGAGCAGAACACAGAAACCTCACTTTAAAAGCATAGAAAGAACACCCACAAAGAGAAAATACAAGTCTCAGTATGAAAAAGCAGTTTGCAATTTAGTAATTAAATACAAATGCAATTATAGTAATGCACACTATCATAGTTCCTAGCTGTAGCCACTAAATGAAAGTTTTAAACAGATCAAGGAGCAAGCAGACTCTAAAGAATGCTTTTAACTGTAAACAGACAATTATAGTAATGCACACTACTATAGCTGTAGAACACAGAAACCTCAAAAAATCAAAAATGCACAGAAAAGCTTGGATAGAGCACTCACAAACAGAAAATACAACCCTCAGTATGAAAACGCAGTTTACAGTTAAGTAATTCAGGAAACATGCAATTAGAGTAATGAAACAGTATCTAACAATGAAAAATACAGTTAAAACAGTATAAAACAGTACATAAATGCAGTGAAACAATAAAAAAGCTTTATAACAGTGTAAAATGTAGTAGATCAACTGTATAGCACAATTATAAGCATTTCAGAGGTGCAGTTCAGTGAAATAAGTGTAAGAAATAACTTATCCTGCTCTTGGAATCTTAAGGAATTTCCACTTAGTTTCAGTAATGAAATACAATCCACAGCCTGAGCAATACAAGGCGTACACATGCACACATGTTCCATACTGCAGGTGTCACTGTGATGGTTAAATGAGAACTGCATAGGATGTTGATCTGCTCCACTTCAAAATTACTTGCTTTACTAAGCCAGCAATATATATACCATCATCCCATGTCAACAGTTCTCAGGAGGCATATTCCTACAGCTGTTATGGAATGAACATCTAATGGAATGTTAGCAGCAGCCATCAATATGTTACCTCCCATCACAGTTTGTAATACCCTCTTGTAGGCCTACTGTACATCCACACCTCAATGTAGCACGTCAGTGACAGCAATATTGATATTTGAAATGTTCAAAGGATCATAGTAAATTACTAAGCTAATGGCCAACATTACATAAAATCCTGTCCATTATTATACCATTTAAACCAAACTCCCTATATGATGGAAGATAGTAAGTCTAGGTGCATATGTGTGTATTTTTTTGACTGTATTGCATACTGCTTCTGTCCATATGTGACATGTGTACCTACCCATGACAAAATTAACAATCCCACATCCAGCCTGGAAATGGCTTGCAGAGGCTTATGGAAGGACTCTGCTTCATGATGTGTGTATGCATCTTTGATGAGGACATCCTACTCTCCTCTGCAGGAAGGATGTCATGTGGCCAAAGGTAAAAAGCGGATCTTGGCTGTATGGAGCTACGTTAAAGGTTCTTCTAAGTGGTAGTGATATGAAAAGTAATTCAACAAATCATACGATGAACATAATGTACCACCGACTACACACACAGCAGCAGACTGGGTCTGACTTATACATTACAACTGTGTAGGTATAGTAGATGAATTACATATAATGAAATACTAGTACCACCGCATATGTCTGACTTTAACATTGTCACATTACATTTTATAGATATGATAGCATCACTGTATGCCGAGATGAACAAGTTGGGAGGAGTATCTGACATGAATGTGGAGTGACAACTCAGTGTAAAATTGTCTCAAAAATATTATACAAATGTATACACAATCACGTTTTCTGCTGTTACATTAGAAACCCTAAATATCTAGTTATAGAAACTGAAAAACACAGCACTTAATGTTACTGCCACAGCACACATTTGTCTTGAGCACTGTCAAAGTGCACTTTATACAGGATTACATTATCAATGTATGTTACAAGAAGATGATTGCAGGAGAGTCTGACATAGATGTGGACTCACATGCTATTCTAAAATTTGTCACAATACTGATTATTGAATGAACACACACACACACACACACACACACACACACACACACACACACAGAGCAACTGACCACAGTGAGACTAGAACTCCTACCTAACTATTTACAGAGCACAGTACTTAAAGCAAGTGTCACAGTACAAGCATGGCTTTTAAAGTATCAGACAACACTTTATAGATGAATACATCAGCAATGTGTGGTGAGAAGAAGTAGATGTTAGTCAGAGTGTCTCAAATGCTGTTCTAAAGTGTTTTCTAGAATGTGAACTAACTGAACACAAACACACACACACACACCAGTAATGGCTGTGAGACTAGAAATCTTACCCATTTACAGAACACAGTACTTAATGCGAGCACCACAACACAAGTCTGGCCTTGATAGTCTCAGACAACACTTTATTACTGATGACATCAGCAGTATGTGGTGAGAAGAAAAGGCTAGTTGGAGTGATTTATATGTTGTTATAAAATGTTCTCTAGAATGTGAACTGACTACAGACATACACACATCAGTTGACTGCAGTGAGACTAGAACTCCTACTTATCTACAAAACACAGTACTTAATGCAAGTGCCACAACACAAGTCTATCTTTCATAGTGTCAGACAACACTTCATAGCTGATGACATCAGCAGTGTGTGGTGAGAAGAAGATAATAGTTGGAGTGTCTCACAAACTGTTCTAAAATGGTCTGTAGAATGTGAGTTAACTGAACACAAACATACACATTAGTTGACCATAGTGAGACTAGAATTCCTACCTACCTATGTACAGAACACAGTACTTAACGCTAGTGCCACAGCACAAGTCTGGCCTTCATATTGTCAGACATCATTTCATAGTTGATGACATCAGCAGTGTCTGTTGAGAAGAAGAGGGGATAGGAGTATCTCACATGCCGCTCTAAAATGGTTTCTAGAATGTGAACTAACTAAACACAAACATATATACACAGACAGACACCATCTGACCACAGTGCAACTAGAACCCCTACCAAGCTATGTACAAAACACAGTACTTAAAATGCAAATACCACAGCACAAGTTTGTTTTTATAGTGTCAGACACCAATGTATAGGTGATGACATAAGCAGTGTATGTTTGTGAGAAGATGTTTGGAGGCCTGTATGAAATGACTGTATAGGCATGTATGACTGTCAGAAAATTTATTCTCCATGGGACTTGATTGCAGACAGTAGGATAAAGATTCATGCTCTTCTGACAATACACAAACCACTTAACTGCAGTGAGATTAGAACCCCTAACTAACTAGTTACACAAGCTGGAGAACTGGAGAACAAAGCATTTAATGCACCATGGCACAAGTCTGGCTTTTACACTGCTGCTGGACAATTTAGACTGGTTGGCATCATCACTGTATGTTTGGGAGAAAATGGGAGGTCTGTATGAACTGGCTGTGTAGGCATATACAACGGTCAAAATATCTGTTCTGAATGTGAGTGGATTGCTGAAAGTAAGATACAGAGTTATGTCCTTCTGATTATGCACACCCTCTTAAACATACCTAAAGACACACACATAATGTGGTTGTTGTGTTACGTTAACCCACATATAAGTATTTTGTCAAATCCACAGAACAATAGTTTATTATTGCACCATCCCTGAAGTATGCTTTTGCCTTGTCATACTGGTCTTCATAGATGATGCCATCATTATTGTATGATGTCGGTAACATATGCTGTTATGAGAGTAATGTGCACAGTCAAAGTATGGACTCTGTATTTTCTGTTGTGTTTCGAAAGTGCATTTACACTTTCAAGGGCAGGTTCTGAAACTAGATGCAAAAAGGTGTCAGGAATAAATATTGCAGAAGTGATAAATATGCATATTTCTCAATATGTTGTGTACATTACACACAGTCACACATAGGCACACACATATTTTGTGATCAGCATGGATGCGACTGTGTATGTATATGTATTGATATTTGTGATTAATTCATGCCCACATTAATACATGCATAAAATAATCTGAATGTGTATTGTTAGTATAAAGCTTTAGATGATGCAACGATGCAGTTGTGCTATTTATTTCTGTAGGGTAGATGACATTTATGAACTATTAATAACATATCCATAGTGCCTTCCCTTTGGTTGTGTTTTTACATGGCGTTTAATGGGTTAAAGACTAACTGTGCATTAAACATACTACTACATGCCAATCAGCTGTTTTCATAGCTCACCACTGAGCAACTTTTTTTTGCAATCCATGGCAAAGTGTTTGTGCAAGCGAGATTCATACTGAATGACTACAACTTGACACAATGAGACACACAACTCTCCTAAACAGTGCGCCACTCAACCAAAGCCCCTAAGGCAAAACAGCATGCCCAGCACACTAGTCATACGTGACTTGATAGTGAGGCACACTGATGTCCCACTCACTAGGTTAAATAAGGAGAAAGTAACAGTCAGCTGCCTGTCAGGTGCCAGGATCCACCATATAACGCATGCACTCAGGTCCCCCAACAGCAGGTACAAATATGACTCTGTCATTGTACATGTGGGAGTGAATGACCTGAGACGTATCTCCCTGGACTACATGAAAAGAGACATGGAGGAGCTCTCGGAATATGTAGCCCAGGCGGTTATGACCCTAGCCCTAAGCAGCATCCTACCATCACCCAGAATGATACCACAGTACAAGCAGAAAATGATTGATTTCAACAATTGGTAAGTTTCTGGTGTCATTCTAAGGAGATCCAGTATCTGTCTGCCTGGGATGACATGATTGACAGACCTTGATGCTTTGCCAGAGATGGCACCCCTGGGCTTCCGGATTCTGGCCAAGGCCCTTGACGTGCCTATAGTGCCTTTTTTAGGCAGTGTTTCAAAGACCAAATTACCACTGTAACAGCTACAAACAAATTCAGTCTGAGGGTCATCCTGCTCGATGCTAGAAGTCTAAATCTCAAAATGCACTTGCTCTAAGCACTCCTTAAAATGGAGAACATCGACATTTGTGCTGTAACAGAGAACTGATTCAAGGCAGCAGAAAGCATCCCTGAACAACCAGGCTATAACTCATTTCACACTTTTCAGACCCAGAACTTGGACCAAAGCTCAAAAGCTGGTGGTGTTTCCATATTCATAAAGGATGCGCACACCTCCAGACTGGTAGCCCAACATAATGCATCAGAGATACTTCAGGTGAAGCTAACATTGGGTAAGACAGCAATTCAGGTTGTAGCCTGTTACAGGTCCCATACCATGTCCCAAGACACTCATTCCATGTTCCTAAGCACCCTGGAGAATATTAGGGTCCAACCTAACACACTCATACTGGGCTACTTCAACTAACCCTCCATTAACCGGGAAAGCTCCTCATGTACCAATACACTTGCCCAATGTTTCCTGGAATTCATTAATTCCAATGCTCTGGACCAGCTCGTTCTTACCACCACTAGAGGTAGAAACATCCTTGACCTGATCATTACTAACATGGGCAACCGTTGCTTTACACCTCCTCCTCCCTGGTTAGATCTGACCACAAAGTAATCATCTTGGAAATCCACATATCTCCCTCCCACCCTGCTCCTAAGAACAGAGATGGCTAACTTCATGGCACCCATGCAAATGGAGAATAGTTGCATGACCGCCGAATCATACACCAATGCACTGTACGAACACATACACAAATGCATGGATCTTGCCATACCCAATAGAACCAAGATGCTCTCCTCCAAAAAAAGGAAGACAATCTGGTGGTCCCCTGCCATAAACAAACTCTACAACAGAAGGAGGAAACTCATACACCAATGCACTGTATGAACACATACACAAATGCATGGATCTTGCCATACCCAATAGAACCAAGATGCTCTCCTTCAAAAAAGGGAAGACAATCTGGTGGTCCCCTGCCATAAACAAACTCTACAACAGAAGGAGGAAACTGATGCAGAATAAGATGAAGTCCCAAGACTGGAAAAACTCCCTTATCAGCCTCAACAAAAAGTTAAGATCCCTCATCAGATCCTCTAAAGCTAGCTATGAAAACAGAATTGCAGCAGAGAGTAAAGACAACCACAAGGCCTTCTACTGTTATGTAAAGAACTTCCATGGCAATACCCAAATTTGCTCTGAGCTACTGCACAATGGTACCTCCTATAATGAGCCAACAGATATTGACAATATACTGGCCAACAGATTCAGAACAAACTTTTCACCTCTATCCCCAAAAGGACCAATCACAATATCAGTAGATTGCCAGGCACTCAGTATTACTGCTGCACAGGTTAAAACAGCACTGTCCAAGGCCAAGAATACAGCTTCTATGGGACCTGACAATATCCCTGGCTGTATTCTACATGAACTACAGAGTGAAATGGCACCTCACCTGTGTGCCCTGTTCAATCACAGCCTCACCTCAGGCTTTGTCCCTACTGAATGGTGCACTGCTATAGTCATCCCTGTCCACAAAGGAGGAGTGACTACAGACCCTGGGAACCATCACCCCATTAGCCTGACAAGTCTGATATGCAAAGCTATGGAATGCATCATCATGGACCTAATAAACAAAGATATAGGGAATCTCTAAACTCTGGATCCCACACAGTTTGGTTTTGTTTAGGATAGATCATGCCTGCTCAATTTGGTCAACTTTGAGTCAGTCACCAGAACTGTGAATGAAGGCAAGGTGGTTCATACAGCCTATCTTGATCTGGCCAAGGCCTTTGATACCATTCCCCATTCAGGAATCATAGAAAAACTCACTAAGCTAGGCATCAACCCCCTATATCACTAGGTGGGTTGCAAACTGGCTCATAGATAGAACCCACAGTATAAAATGCAGCTGACTCCAAGTCAGTTGGCCAACCAGTCACGAGTGGAGTCCCACAGGGATCGGTCCTGGGTCCTCTCCTGTTTAGTATCTACTTAAAGGCGATCTCTGCTTGACTTACAAAGCCATGTCTGACCCAGCTTTGCTAGAAATGCTACATCTAAAGAAATCCCAATCCCTCCACACCACACGCTCCAGAGACCTCAACCTCATTACCACAGTCAACAGAACATGCTGGAAGAACAGGTTCATAACCCAGAAACTGCCCATGCTATGGAACAGACTTCCCATACATGTCAAACAGAGCACCTCACTGGCCCTCTTCAAGGAAAATCTTGATGAGTGGATGGGAAATAGAAAATTCACCCCGGGGATCACTCCAGTGGCTCTACTTGAAAGAGGCACTGGAAACTAAGGTTGGGTGGCACATTGCCTGGGTAATCCTCTGGGCTAGGCTTGTAAAGGCTCCAGGGCCATTAGCCTAGTACACACCTATAATCCTATGAACCTATAAACTTGAGAAGTATTTATGCGTACAAGCTGATCTTAGAAATAGCTGACAGATATGATGTCCATACTGTATTTTATATTGGAAAATGTGTCATAATTTTTAAAACATAAAGTACTATTGCTATTGCCTTCCCCATTTGGGTGGAGTTAAGCAAAAAACAAGCATAGGCCTCAGCTTAATTTGGAAAAAGTGATTTTTCTGTTGGTTTGCCTTCCTTCACACAAACACGGTA
The DNA here is from genome assembly GCF_019279795.1 of Protopterus annectens. NCBI lineage: Eukaryota > Metazoa > Chordata > Ceratodontiformes > Protopteridae > Protopterus > Protopterus annectens. Next base: position 1,149,430,609 of record NC_056727.1, read on the forward strand.
AGTGGAGAAACATAGCAGTCAGCCCCTGCTTCCTAACTTTCTCGGTTGCAGCAGGTTTAACAGCATTATGTTTATATTTTGAGTATAAATTACACAGGGTGCTGCTGCACAAACACCAACAACATCAATATCTTTCATAGGTTTCCACCCCAGCTCTCACAAGACAGTTAACCCCATCAATCTAATACACAGATTGGATACCTCACAGACTAAATCAGTGAAAATAACTATATATAATATTAAAATACTAAATTAAGTTGTAATGTATATGTATCCTTGGCAAACAGAACTTATCCCCCAGATTCAGTAAACTTCTGTGCAGGAATAGCTTATTCCTGCATGGAAGGGACCGTTCCTGTGCAGCACAGCAGCGCACCATGCATATTCATGAAGGCGTGCTGCCGTGCTGTAATACGGACACGGTTCTGTGTACGAGTGCAGGGGGTGTGTCTGAGAGCAATGCTCTCACAATACACATGCCCTCTGCACACCATAATTACCATACGGCAATTTAAATAGAGCGAGATCACTCGTTACACCTCCCAACCCATCAGGGTAAGAAATCTGGACAAAGCCATAAGGGACAATTGTCCCTACAAACCGAGAAAGTTGATAGAATAACAGGTTTAGCATTAGCATGAATTCTCAGAAGGGTATGAAGAATCTAACTCACACCTCCCAACCCGTCAGAGTAAGAAATCTAGACAAAGCCATAAAGGACAATTGTCCCTACAAACTGAGAAAATTGATAGAATAACAGGTTTAGCATTAGCATGAGTTTTCGGAAGGGTATGAAGAATCAAACACACACCTCTCAACCCCTCAGGGTAAGAAATCTGGACAAAGCCATAAGGGATAATTGTGCCTACAAACTGAGAAAGATGATAGAATAACAGGTTTAGCATTAGCATGAATTTTTGGAAGGCTATGAAGAATACAACGCACACCTCCCAACCCATCAGGGTAAGAAATCTGGACAAAGCCATAAGGGACAATTGTCCCTACAAACTGAGAAAGTTGATAGAATAACAGGTTTAGCATTAGCATGAATTTTCAGAAGGGTACGAAGTAAAAAACGCAACAAATGATTTTTTTAACATGTGCAATAAAGTTTAAGCATAGAAAGTCAAAAAAGCGCCTGCACGAAGTAAATGCTCTTACCAAAAAAGCCAATCACCAGATCAAATAATAACACTGAAATGGTAAGAGCAAAACACAGTAGATATTCCAAAATATCAACAAAACATCCTCGATACTTCAATAGTCCCAGTGCGCCAATGCGCCGATAATTATACTCAAAAAAATACAGCGACTAATTCAGTATAAGGATCAAAATTTAATGTATAAAACTCATAAGCAGGTTAGCGCTTTCACCATATGGCTTCCTCAGACCTGTAAACATATCTAAATCCATCAGTTTAAATACAAAAATAGGCGGGAAAATCAACTTGTCTTAAAGTGAAAGTACTATACATAAACATTATAGTCAGTCCAAAACCTTAAAAATTTCCTCAGTTTTAGAGAGACAATTTGGATAATGAGGTTTAGATCTGATTCAAGCCCTGGATTGAATGGCAAGGTTTCCATTCAACCCTTCCTTAAATTGAGAAAATTGAAGGCTTGAATGATATATTTATATACATATTTTTATCTTTTTACTGTATAAGGTTTTTTATGTATGTATTCTCTTATATTTTCTGATATATTATATTATTTATATTTATATTAGCTAGCTTCTTTGTAGTTTCACCCTTCCATGATAGGGTTCATATAAGATGATTGTTATGTGAGATATTCTAATGGATTTTTTATGAACATACATTGTTTATCGTTGCTGCTATGTATATTTTACACATGTTTTTATATTATGCTTTCGTATATTTTTATACCATTGAAATAGTGAATTTATGTTATATTTTACATGAATTAAGGGAACTATTGCTATATATTCTTATATAGTTTTAAGGTTTTGGACTGATCCGTGCATAAGTCCTAGGTATATATATATATATATATATATATATATATATATATATATATATCTATATATGTTGTTGTTGTGTCTTTCGGCTTTTCCCGGTTAGGGGTCGCCACAGCGGAACTCTGGTCCGCTAATGATTGGCAGTAGATTTTTATGTACCGAGTTGCCGGCTCTGATGCACAACCTTCAACAAAGGTATGCCCCATTCATGCAAGTCTCCACACAGAAGACACTCTAGCTGAGAATCGAACAGGACAACGTCTTACTGTGAGGCGACACTGCTACCACAGCACCACCACTGCAGTTTATATATATATATATATATATATATATATATATATATATATATACATAGATATCTGCATATAACATGTAGTACTGGAGTCATACCCAGCACCATGCCTCCCCACCCCCAAAATGCAACAGATCTAGACAAAGGCTGCAAAATGGGGGGGGGGGCAATGGATCAACACTAGGGTCACAATGTACATCCTGCAGGTATAAATGTAGAATGTTGCTACAGGAACAGGGTGTGTGTCAGCATACATGTTTAGAAGGATGTCAGTTTTGAAACTGTAGTGTATGTCATCATATACTGAAAGAAATTCCCACATGATCACAGTGATTTAATACAGGAAGGAATAAAATGATACTGTGCAACAGACCAGAAGTATGGGCAATAAACATGGAGAGTCTGGAACAATCTGACTGGGACCTGCAAATAACAGTCAGATCACATACCAAGATTATCGCAACACAGACCCACAATTGCCTGCTATAGCAATAGCCATGGTTCACATACAGCCTAACATCCTGCAAAGGAATTGAGCGCTATGGACACATACACACAGCATTGCATATGCCATGGAACACAGTGCAGATAGTCATTAAACAGTGTAGAAGAGATGGTACAACAGTGACATTTTGAAGAAGTGGATATCCCTACACATATGTTGAGAGAAAATCATCCCAAAAATGTCCATGGAGGATGACAGGAGACATACAGTAACTGAATGAGTATCAGACATCTCTGGCAAGTACTGGGTGTGCACTACATGTGACAACAATCTTCCATGGACTCCACATGTCTTGGGTATAGGGTGTGTTTTGACGATGGCAACTGTTCCTCACACAACATCCAGTTATTGGTAATGTCTGGACAACAATACATCAGCTTTTCAAAATGCATGTGTGAAAATGTGTGAAGGTGTTATCAGACCAGGTTTGAACTCTTTTTGTCTAAAAATTGGTCATGTAGTTTGGCACAGTAACAGTATTGCACAACAGCAGAACAGCACTACCCACACAGGGAAGCAGGGTGATGGGTTTGCTGTCCACCAGCTTGAACTGAAGTTGTAGCCAATTCAGATTGTATTATGACCACTTCCCAAACACCAGTCCCTTGAGGCTATGATCTGTCTGGTGTCTGCCACATAGCTGTGGATGGGGAGGTATCCCAACATTGCACACAACAATGGGCCACACCCTACATCTAAATGAACAAAAGGATGGATTCACAAGAACACAATCAAAAGTCCACTGTGGCCAAGCCTGAAGGCCACACCTACATACAAAACACAGTCTGTGTGGTGACCTGACAATTGCTGTGCACAGGGGATGGCCTTGCAATTGGACAGATTTGGAGGTGTTTGGCAAGGGAGTTTGCAAACATTGCCATGTCGAGAAGTGCCATGCTGAGAAACACTTCCCCAAGAGGACTGAATGTTGTAATGAGAGCAACAGGTGCTTTAACAAATTATTGGTTTATGGGGGTGCACCTTCTGCAAGCCAGCTATTGTAATACGGACATGTATGATATGTCACCCCTACCTGATGTGTATATTTCTCATTCAGAGTGCAGAGGTTACATGTCATATGAAATGGTGTAAATCTCAAGGCAATATTAATGTGGTCTCATGTGATATGTCACAAAATCCTTGCATGTTAAGAGGGGTGTGCACACTTACTATAGCCACTATAAGTTTGTGAAGTTGTCTGAGGAAATGCCCTTGTTTTCACATACATGTATTGCAGGTTATGACAACTGGAAATCACAGTATGACATTAAAAGTAGGGTCACAAATCCACTGGTCAAACCAGTAATGTACCAGACCATCATACGAGGTATGTGCAGTAGACAGGGAGTAGGACCCACATATCGAAATAGTTGTGAAAAGTTATGTTCCCTAGGTTTTGCCACAGTGCTATACAAGTAAACAGCACTGATGTCTACATGGGTGTAGTATGTTCTAGGTGAAGGCTCAACACCTACTAAAGACACTCACACATCCCAGTGGTGTAAAGTAGTAGTAAAACTAAGTTGAAAGGTATGCACTGCATGATGTTGAGGGCCTGTCTAGAGTGTGTCTGTTGTGGTCCGAGTGTGTGTCATGACTGTCACCCTCTGCCTAATGTGAGGTCTGTGTAATGCCTGTGGGACACCTTGTGTGTGTGTGTGTGTGTGTGTGTGTGTGTGTGTGTGTGTGTGTGTGTGTGTGTGTGTGTGTGTGAGTGAGTGTGTGCATGAATGAGTGCATGTGTGAATGAGTGTGTGTGAGTGAGTCTGTGTATATGATAACAAACCGTATACTGATGCTAGTAATGTACCTATCTTGTTTTTTCTTGATTATGTCTTTTCCCTCACATGTGGGCATGGTGGTCCCAGTCCCCCCCACTATACAAGTGATATTAGCTTGTTTGGCGACTCTGACCATGATGACAACCATAGTGGGGCACAGGTGAGGTTGTCATGGGCTTCAGCTGTGTCACCGGTTGGCATTCCACCTTTGTCAACCCCATCCCCACACAAAGTCACAATGCCCACACATTCCCTGTCACCATTGGCCACAAGTGTAGGACAGCTGGATGCAGGCACAAGACATGAAAGTGTGGAGACTTTGGCAAGTGAGCAGCCAGCTACTAGCCATAGCCAGACTGCTGACGAGGTCACACACAGGCAGATGGGCAGGGGTGGTTGAAGGAGGATTGATGCCTGTCCAGCACATGTAGCAAGTGCCAATGCAGCAGATACCTGGTGCATGTTTCTGGCTGTAATGTATGCAGGCACATAATGAACGTAACACCAGAAAGCTGCACAGGGTTGTAGCAGAACATCTCCCTGGTGCTCATGGCTGTCTCCAGGACCTTGTTGCAGCTAGGCGGGGCAATGAGATCATGGATAGATGGCTGAGAGAGATCAGGGCACTCATCAGCCATGGAATATCTGTGCTTGAATGTTTGGCAGGGGAGAGGCGGCAGCCTAGTGGATGTAGGTCAGCACCACAATCAGCTGGGGGTCCACATGGCCATGCACCATCACGCTCCCATAATGGCAGTGACACTGGCAGTACTGAGGGTGGTGTGCTGTCCATGTGACAGTGTAGCAGGCCATGGGCAAGTGGTCCTGGCCAGTTCCAACAGGGTTGGGGTTCCAACAGACATCATTCACCATCGGGGAGTAGTACTGTCTCAGGCCTTGGCCCGGTGGTGCTAGTCAGAAAGCAAAACCAGCACCATGTAAGCTCATCCAACCTTCTTTTATCATAGCAACACCATCAAATTCAGACTGGTTTTGGCAACCTTGCCTTCTTCAGTGATAAATGCAAAAGCAGACATCACCAGTACTTATACCATATTTAATCATCATTACATCATCAAATATCAACATTTAAAGCAACACCAACTTCATTTGTCAGAACTGTAGTCATACACATATATTACATATGGTCATTAAGCCCTGGAGAGAACAAACCTCAAGTTTAATGATACAACCCTTCTCCTTTTTATTTAATATTGCATGCCATCCCAATTTGTTTTTCCTGTCCCCCCAAACTCTATCAATAACCATGAAGTGAAACTTAGCATTATTATGTTTAAGTGTATGTTTATACAAGGCATTTGAAATACATTTGTTACGAATATCACTAAGGTGTTCTGATATATGAACATGCATATTTCTCAAAGTCTGTCCAACATAAAAAGCAGCACGTGAACAAATCACTAAATATACCAGCCAATCTGACCCACAATTCGCAAAAAATCTGATGTCATAAACTCTACTAGTATTCTTACTGGAAAACTGTTTTCTTTTTAACATATGTTTACACAATGAACAATGCCCACATGGGAATGAGCCAAAAACGTTTTCACCAGTTAAAGTGCATTGTTGTCCTATATTATGATTCCTATCACCCCATTTATAGTGGTTGAAATGAGAACCTAGTGTTCGTCCTCTTCTATATGAAAATTGGCATTTTGGCTTAAGTAAACTAGACAATTCCTCATTCACTAGCAAGATATTCCAATTGTTATTAATAACCTCCCTAACAGTATTAATATTCTTACCGTATGTAGTGACAAACCTAATGGCGTTCTCATCCTTCTGCTTTTTGTCATGATATTTTAGCGTTTCAGACCTATTTCAACTTGCTACCCATTTTTTGGCTGACTCAATGTTATTAGCTTGGTACCCCCTAACCAAAAACCTTTCGGTAAGGTCATCCTGAAAAAATTGATAGCTATCTGGAGAAGAACAAACTCTTTTAACCCTTAGAAATTGGGACTTTGGTATATTATTTATAATATGGCGGGGATGTAAACTAGTAGCAAATAAATTATTATACTGTGGGTATTTATGATATATCTTGGATGCCAACGTATTATCAATATTTCTTGTAACTGTCACATCCAAAAAATGTATCTGCTGTATATCCACATTCAGTGTAAATTATATTCCCCACTTATTTTTGTTCAAATATTGAAAGAACTAACAAATATTCTTCACCACCACACCAAATTAACCAACAGTCATCAAGAAATCTTCTCCAGATGTCTAACTCAGACAAAACAAAATATGTAAATTGTCATATATAAGCAATTCTCTAAGTAGCCCATAAACAAATCAGCATATATAGGGCAAAAGATTTCCCCATTGCTGTTCCCTGAACCTGCCAATAACAACCCCCTTGGAAATATATAAATTTTTTTTGTTAACACAGGCTTGGAATGGTTTTCAGAATACTTATATGAAAAAGGAGTTGAACAGAACAATGTCCAAGTATATACACACTCACTTGAACTTGTTTTGAAAAACAACTTTATCTTCTTTAACCGTGAAATATATCTGCAACAGGAGGGGGTGGCAATGGGTTCTTCTTGTGGGGGCCTTTACGCAAATATTGTTGTCACCCAATGGGAGAAGAAGTTTTTGTTCAACAGTCCGATGTTCGATTATGTAAAATGTTACACCTGGTTCCTGGATGACATTTTTATTTTGTGGGATGGACTCCCAGAACACAGCAATGAATTAATTTCTTATATAGATTCTACTACTACATTTTTGAAATTCACACATAATTATAGTATGGACCAGTTGCCCTTTCTAGATGTGTTTCTCACTAAAGATTATACAAACAAGAAGCTTGTTTCAAAAATATATAGAAAGGAAACCTACTCCAGCTCCTTACTCCATTACTCAAGTACACATCCACTGAAACAGAAAAAAGCCATTGTAAAGGGGCAATTTGTTAGGGCAGCCTGAATGGTTTCAGTTATGGATGATTTTCTCAGTGAATGTGACAACCTGAAATGCATGTTTTCAAGGAGAGGCTATCCGTACAAATTTATTACTGATATTACATTGGAAGTAATAAAAGGGAGAGATGTCATTTTAGTCCTTTACTATCAGATATTGACACCAGCATCACCAGTATTAACAACGCCACTCAATGCTTAAATGTGGAGAACCAAGAACAAAAAGGGACTATAAGACATCTTTCATTACCATATACACCAATGACAGTTACACATTAAGAAAAATCTTAGAAAAGAATTGGTCCATACTAAATCATGAAAAAGCCATTAGACCATTTATTGATTCACATCCTGCCATAGTATTTAAGAAGGGCAGAAACTTAAAGAACATATCTGAGATGAAACCAAAGGGAAGGAATGATGTTGGGCACATGAAAAAGTGTGCCATGTGTAACTATTGTAAGCATATTAAGGAAGGTAGCACTTTTCTGATAAATAACATTGAAGTAAAACTTCATCAAAAATACAATTGTGGCTCTGAAAGGATTATTTACTGCGCTTTATGTAATTTTTGTAGCTGTTTTTATATTGGAAAAACAGACTGTAAATTAAAAAAATGTATCTATGAGCATTTGTGTGACATAAAATCAAAAAAGATACAAATGCACTTAGCAAGCACATAATGGAAAATACTGGTCATTCTTTAGATTTTACTGTCATTGATAATATTAAAACAGAAAGAAAACAGGACCAGCATACAAGGCACGTTGAAAATAAATTTATTGACTGAGGATCTTGAAAAACAGACCGGTTTCGGCAAATATTTAACAAAGCCTTCTTCAGTGTTTAAAAAAACAACAAAAAAGAACCTGTATTTAAATACTCAAGTGAGTCATGTGCTTAATTACATATGCTCATTCAGACCTGGCTTAAACAGCCCACCAAGTTTAATGATCCATTTTTTCTCCATTGAATTTAATAAATTATGCCAACCTGATTTGTTATGCCTGGATCTTCTAATTTTATCAATAATGGTAAAACTAAAAGTAGCCTTTGGATGTACCAAAGAATGTTTATATAAAGCATTGGTGTCTCTCTTGTGTCTGATATCACTAAAGTGTTCAGAGATTCGAAGCTTCAAGGGTCTGGAGGTTTGACCAATATAGAATGCAGGACATGTGCATTTGGCCAAATAAATGACCCAATCTGAGGAACAGTTAGCAAAAAATGTTATATTGAATACTTGAGGGGTGTTTTGACTGCTGAAACTGGTGGTTTTGAGTATGATGTTACAATAGATACAGTGTCCACAAGGGAAGCAACCAATTAATGGATCCCCTGATAAGGTGGTCTAAATACTTTTGGTACCTTTCTTCTCAAGATGTTTAAAGTGATTAAAAAAGGCAGATAGATTTTTGCCTTTCCGAAAGGAAAGCGAACATCTGTCTCCAAGAATGTCCTGAAGTCTAGGTTCACATGTTAATATGTTCCAATTATGTTGAACAATTTGCATCAATATGTTGGTATTACTATATACCAACATACCACATTGGGCTGGCCTAGAGGCGTTGGAATACTGGCTCAACAAAACTGAAATATACAAGCCAGGTTTCAACACCCTTTTGTTGTGTTTAACAGAACATGTTTTGACAAAAATGTGTATTTTTACAAAGACAAATGCTATTTACAAACCAAGGGGACAGCTATGGGTGCATCTTTTGCACCCATATATGCCGATTTGTTCATGGCATACTTTGAAGAACAGGTTATTTACGACAACTCTCATAACATTTACATGGTTGAAATGGATATTTGGCACAGATATTTGGATGACTGCTGGTTGGTATGGAGAGCGAATAAAGAATACCTTTCGGAATTTGTTTCTTATTTGAACAAAAATAAATGGGGGATTGAATTTTCTGTCAGCTATGATAGAGGCAAAATTATCTTCTTAGATGTATTGGTTTGCCATGCATCTGATCATACGCTGACTACAGAAATTCATTGTAAATTCCCTCAAAATAATTCACTTCTCCATGCAACCAGCTTTCATCCTCCTCACATTTGCAAAAACATTCCCAAATCACAGTTCATGCACATTAAATGCATTTGTTCTGATCAGCACACTTATAGACACTTCAGAGATGATTTAGTACATTGATTCCATGACCGTGGGTATAAAATGGGTCAACTATTACATACCAAACACACAGTTGACCAGATGGAATGCACTGAATTGATTCATTACAAAACTAGACACAAATCACCTTCAGTAACACCTAGATTTATCACCACATATGGTCGGAATACCAATATATTGATGCAAATTGTTCAACATAATTGGAACATATTAACATGTGAACCTAGACTTCAGGACATTCTTGGAGACAGATGTTTGTTTTCCTTTCAGAAAGGCAAAAATCTATGTGCCTTTTTAATCACTTTAAACATCTTGAGAAGAAAGGTACCAAAAGTATTCAAACCACCTTATCAGGGGATCCATTAATTGGTTGCTTCCCTTGTGGACACTGTATCTATTGTAACATCATACTCAAAACCACCAGTTTCAGCAGTCAAAACACCCCTCAAGTATTCAATATAACATTTTTTGCTAACTGTTCCTCAGATTGGGTCATTTATTTGGCCAAATGCACATGTCCTGCATTCTATATTGGCCAAACCTCCAGACCCTTGAAGCTTCGAATCTCTGAACACTTTAGTGATATCAGACACAAGGGAGACACCAATGCTTTATATAAACATTCTTTGGTACATCCAAAGGCTACTTTTAATTTTACCATTATTGTTAAAATTAGAAGATCCAGGCATAACAAATCAGGTTGGCATAATTTACTAAATTCAATGGAGAAAAAATGGATCATTAAACTTGGTGGGCTCTTTAAGACAGGTCTGAATGAACATATGTAATTAAGCACATGACTCACTTGAGTATTTAAATACAGGTTATTTTTTGTTGTTGTTTTAAACACTGAAGAAGGCTTTGTTAAATATTTGCTGAAACCGGTCTGTTTTTCAAGAACCTCAATCAATAAATTTATTTTTCAAGGTGCCTTGTATGCTGGTCCTGTTTTCTTTTTGTTTGAATACTTTGCTCTTTGGGACCCTGCGGCTGCCTCACTTGCAGAGGTTGTACTATTTGGAATATTAAAACAGAACCTTGAGGTGGAGCCTGGTCTCTTTTATTAAAGCAGAAGCTCGAGGTGGAGCCTGGTCTCTTTTATTAAAACAGAACCTCGAGGTGGAGCCTGGTCTCTTTTATTAAAACAGAACCTCGAGGTGGAGCCTGGTCTCTTTTATTAAAGCAGAAGCTCGAGGTGGAGCCTGGTCTCTTTTATTAAAACAGAACCACGAGGTGGAGCCTGGTCTCTTTTATTAAAACAGAACCTCGAGGTGGAGCCTGGTCTCTTTTATTAAAACAGAAACTTGAGGTGGAGCCTGGTCTCTTTTATTAAAACAAAACCTTGATGTGGAGCCTGGTCTCTTTGATTAAAACAGAACCTCGAGGTGGAGCCTGGTCTCTTTTATTAAAACAGAACCTCGAGGTGGAGCCTGGTCTCTTTTATTAAAACAGAACCTCGAAGTGGAGCCTGGTCTCTTTTATTAAAACAGAACCTTGAGGTGGAGCCTAGTCTCTTTTATTAAAACAGAACCGCAAGATGGAGCCTGGTCTCTTTTATTAAAACAGAATCTTGAGGTGAAGCCTGGTCTCTTTTATTAAAACAGAACCTCGAGGTGGAGCCTGGTCTCTTTTATTAAAACACAACCTCGAGGTGGAGCCTGGTCTCTTTTATTAAAACAGAACCTCGAGGTGGAGCCTGGTCTCTTTGATTAAAACAGAACCTCATGGTGGAGCCTGGTCTCTTTTATTAAAACAGAACTTCGAGGTGGAGCCTGGTCTCTTTTATTAAAACAGAACCTCGAGGTGGAGCCTGGTCTCTTTTATTAAAACAGAACCTGAGGTGGAGCCTGGTCTCTTTTATTAAAACAGAACCTCGAGGTGGAGCCTGGTCTCTTTTATTAAAACAGAACCTCGAGGTGGAGCCTGGTCTCTTTTATTAAAACAGAACCTCGAGGTGGAGCCTGGTCTTTTTTATTAAAACAGAACCTCATGGTGGAGCCTGGTCTCTTTTATTAAAACAGAACCTCGAGGTGGAGCCTGGTCTCTTTTATTAAAACAAAACCTCGATGTGGAGCCTGGTCTCTTTTATTAAAACAGAACCTCAAGGTGGAGCCTGGTCTCTTTTATTAAAACAGAACCTCGTGGTGGAACCTGGCCTCTTTTATTAAAACAGAGCTTCGAGGTGGAGCCTGGTCTCTTTTATTAAAACAGAACCTCGAGGTGGAGCCTGGTCTCTTTTATTAAAACAGAATCTTGAGGTGAAGCCTGGTCTCTTTTATTAAAACAGAACCTCGAGGTGGAGCCTGGTCTCTTTTATTAAAACACAACCTCGAGGTGGAGCCTGGTCTCTTTTATTAAAACAGAACCTCGAGGTGGAGCCTGGTCTCTTTGATTAAAACAGAACCTCATGGTGGAGCCTGGTCTCTTTTATTAAAACAGAACTTCGAGGTGGAGCCTGGTCTCTTTTATTAAAACAGAACCTCGAGGTGGAGCCTGGTCTCTTTTATTAAAACAGAACCTGAGGTGGAGCCTGGTCTCTTTTATTAAAACAGAACCTCGAGGTGGAGCCTGGTCTCTTTTATTAAAACAGAACCTCGAGGTGGAGCCTGGTCTCTTTTATTAAAACAGAACCTCGAGGTGGAGCCTGGTCTTTTTTATTAAAACAGAACCTCATGGTGGAGCCTGGTCTCTTTTATTAAAACAGAACCTCGAGGTGGAGCCTGGTCTCTTTTATTAAAACAAAACCTCGATGTGGAGCCTGGTCTCTTTTATTAAAACAGAACCTCAAGGTGGAGCCTGGTCTCTTTTATTAAAACAGAACCTCGTGGTGGAACCTGGCCTCTTTTATTAAAACAGAGCTTCGAGGTGGAGCCTGGTCTCTTTTATTAAAACAGAACCTCGAGGTGGAGCCTGGTCTCTTTTATTAAAACAGAACCTTGAGGTGGAGCCTGGTCTCTTTTATTAAAACAGAACCTCGCGGTGGAGCCTGGTCTCTTTTATTAAAACAAAACCTCGATGTGGAGCCTGGTCTCTTTTATTAAAAAAGAACCTTGAGGTGGAGCCTGGTCTCTTTTATTAAAACAGAACCTCGCGGTGGAGCCTGGTCCCTTTTATTAAAACAGAGCCTCGAGGTGGAGCCTGGTCTCTTTTATTAAAACAGAACCTCGAGGTGGAGCCTGGTCACTTTTATTAAAACAGAACCTCGAGGTGGAGCCTGGTCTCTTTAATTAAAACAGAACCTCGAGATGGAGCCTGGTCTCTTTTATTAAAACAGAACCTCGAGGTGGAGCCTTGTCTCTTTTATTAAAACAAAACCTCGATGTGGAGCCTGGTCTCTTTTCTTAAAACAGAACCTCGAGGTGGAGCCTGGTCTCATTTATTAAAACAGAACCTCATGGTGGAGCCTGGTCTCTTTTATTAAAACAGAACCTCGAGGTGGAGCCTGGTCTCTTTTATTAAAACAGAACCTCGAGGTGGAGCCTGGTCTCTTTTATTAAAACAGAACCTCGAGGTGGAGCCTGGTCTCTTTTATTAAAACAGAACCTCGAGGTGGAGCCTGGTCTCTTTTATTAAAACAGAACCTCGAGGTGGAGCGTGGTCTCTTTTATTAAAACAGTACCTCATGGTGGAGCCTGGTCTCTTTTATTAAAACAGAACCTCGAGGTGGAGCCTGGTCTCTTTTATTAAAACAGAACCTCGAGGTGGAGCCTGGTCTCTTTTATTAAAACAGAACCTCGAGGTGGAGCCTGGTCTCATTTATTAAAACAGAACCTCGAGGTGGAGCCTGGTCTCTTTTACTAGAAAAGAGGGAGCTTTACTGGCAACTGCATCTTAATGCATTTAGTTGGACAGGCTTAAATGAATACATTTCTATCAGCTCTCTTTTAAAATTAAAATCTCTAGAAAGATAACACTGTTTTAAATCATTATTTATTCATTATTTATGTATTTTTAAATGCCATTTCATCTATGTTTTTATACTACAATGAGAGTTTTTTACCATCTGTTTATTTAATCTTATACAGATTTAATAAGTTACATATATAATACAGTCTTTTACATGTCTTTTCCTTTAAGGGGTGTGTGTCAGTTTAAATAATGTATTAATTGTTTAATGATTTTTTTACTCAGTTTTTCTTCACTATATAAAGTGACTGTGTGATTTTATTTATTATCTGATGAAGTTCTGAAGTGGTCAGGACGAAAGCGTTTATCATTTGTTTCATTCTCTTCAATAAACTCCAGTATTGGTTTTATTGAATTTGGCCTGAATAGGTGCATTTATTACTGTGGAGTGGTTCTTACTAAATATACAGTACCAACCGATATTGCCAACATCCTGGCAGATAGGTTCAATGCTAACTTTACACCCCTCTCACCCTCCAAAGGGCCCATCTTAATACCAGAAGAATGCAAAGCCCTTGTAATCAGGGATGAACACGTAAACACCACACTCTCCAAAGCCAAGAACACAACATCCATGGGACCAGACAACATCCCAGGCTGCGTACTGTATAAACTACAGAATGAACTGGCACCCCACCTAAATACTACGTTCAATCATAGCCTAATTTCAGGCTATGTGCCTAGTGAATGGCACACAGCAATGGTTATCCCACTCCACAAAGGGGGTGCCACCATGGACCATGGAAACTACCGCCCATTAGCCTGATGATCCTGGTCTGCAAGGCCATGGAACGTATCATCTTGGAGTTTATAAACAAAGACATAGGTAATCTTCAAACCCTGGACCCCACTGAGTTTGTGTTTGTAAAAGGTAGATCTAGATCATGTCTACTAAACCTGATTGACTTTTTTGAAGCAGTCACTAGAGCTGTAAATAAGGGCAAGGAAGTGCACACAGCCTATCTTGACCTTGCCAAGGCTTCCAATACCATCCCCCACTCTGGAATTATAGATAAACTCACTAAACTGGGCATAAATCCCTATGTCACAAGATGGGTGGCCAACTGGCTCACTGACAGAACCCACACAGTAAAAGTAGCCAACTCCAAGTCTGACTTCAGACCAGTGATGAGTGGAGTACCACAGGGTTCGGCCCTGGGTCATCTCCTGTTGGGCATCTACTTCTCTGAAGTACAGGCCAACACAGAAGGTCTTTGCCTAACAAAGTTCACAGATGACTGCAAACCGGGAGCCATAATAGAATCACCTAATGATGTAGACATTCTACAAAAGGGTCTCACAGAGACAGATGCTTGGTGTCAAAGTCATGGCCTCAATCTCAGTGCCAAATGCATTGTCATCCTCTTTGGAAAAAACTCCGTACCCGTGAACTACCACATAGGCGGTAGCCTACTAAACACTGAAAGTGTGATAGGAGACCTCAGGACACAGGTGAGCAGTTGTCTCTCCTTTAATAACCACATCACCACAGTAGTCAGGAAATACTTCTACATGGCACACCTCATCACAAAAGGGTTCTCCTCTAGAAAAAAGGAGGCCATTATTCCTCTCTACTCATCCCTCATCAGACCCATTATAGAGTATAGTGCCCCATTTGGCATGTATCTCACAAGACACCTACAGCAATTGGAAAGGCCATAGAAATCCCTCACTAAGATGATTACCGGCCTCAAACAGATGTCATATGCAGACCGTCTCAAAAAACGCGAGCTGTACTCAGTCACATATTACCTACTCAGAGGCGATCTCTACCTAACATACAAAGCTGTGTCAAACCCAGAGCTGTTGGACATGCTACACTTAAAGAAATCCCAATCTCTCCGAACTACATGCTCCAGGGACCTACTTGTCATCACAATAAACAGAACATGCTGGAGGGATAGATTCCTGTCCCAGAGACTTCCCATACTCTGGAACAAACTACCCATTCATGTCAAGCAAAGCTCCTCATTGGTCTTCTAAGAAAAATCTTGATGACTGGATGGGAAATAGAAAATTCACCCTGGGGATCACGTCTGCAGTACTGCTTGACAGGAAAACAGGAAAATAATTTTCTTGGGTGGAAAAAGCCAGGGAACCTTTTTGGCTAGGCTTATATAGGCCCCAGGTAACCTCCCTTATCAGCTGCAACTAAAGGCTGAGGTCCCTCATCAATTAGGTGTTTGAAATACAAAATAACTGATTTATGCAGCTATCAAAGAAAACATTCTTGTCCTACCATCTCATGACATTTGCCATATGTCATTTGTCATCAGCAGGACACAACTGCACAAAGAGGGTATGCCCCTCACAAAGAGTGACAGGTGGCAACCCAAACTAATCTGCAAAACAAAGGACACTCTGCTGTTTTGGCCAAAGCCTCACGTAGTACAACAGTAAAAAGCAGACTTGCCTTGAAGACAAGAAGCAATCAACACTTAATTACAGATTTAGTTTAACAGCCTCCAATTACACTCTGTAGTTAACCCCCTAGAGAGAAACATATCACATGTTACAATATAAATGGATCCTTTATATAACATTGCTTCACTTCAAAATGTACTATCACACTGACAAAAATAACTGTGTGCAACACAGCAAACTCTAACCCACCACTATCCCCATGTTGAAATGTATGAAAATGTACAGCCATATACCTTAATGTGTCTTATTAGTAATATTCTTCACATGTTCTAATAGCCTAGGTTAAAAACATTTAATACCCCACCCACATAAAATGTCTTACAAGGGCATATAACAGTGTTCTCTGTACACTGACCTCTTGACTGTACAAGGTCACACATGTTGTCCTGATTGTTGCATTGCCATGACACTGATATGGGTTCTACAGTATGCATGATCAGGTAGTAATCAGAGAAGTATACAACTGTGTTATGAGCCACTTTCCATGCCTACCACTAACAGCTATATCAATACCCATATACACTGGATATCTAAAGTGTACACACTCCTGTTGGAATGCCAGGTTTGTGTGCTATATGCCAATGAGACCACAGAACATCATTTCAAAATGTTTCTCATCTGAAATGTGACCCATAACCTGCACAATTCTATTGAAAAAGAAACAAATCTGTTTAAAGGAAGGTGTGCAGTCATTGCCAAGTGGAAATGTGTCATGATGTTAAGAGTACAAACCAAGACAAATGGATGCTGTAATCATCTTAACAGGTGTTTACACAACATATCATTTTAAGGGTGTGCACACACATTCAGACGGGTTACTGTAATGAGTATTATTTCTCATATGTTTTCTCAGAACAGATTGTTATATTTTCAGTTGGAATGAGCAGGCTATAGGTCACATTATAGGTGGGGATTGTGTTGAAATAAGCATTTGTGGGGTCATGTTTCAATCGCATAAATACCAGGCATTGTAACAAGGGAGTGTACACTTTATATCCACTGTAGCCAAATGAAATCAGCAGAACCTAACCTGTACACCCAGCCTCCATCAACGATAGAGTAATCCCCCTTTGTGGACAGCAGCAATATACAAGGCACATAATAGGTTGCTATAGTGGCTGTACAGGGACACATACATGCACACCTATTACAGAACATATTATTCATACACAGAGCCCAGGATCTGCAGGAGAGGACCACCCTGTGGAACTACCTTGTCAACAGGGTAAATGATGTTGGCCTGCACAGCCAAAATTATGAGCAGGTGCAGCATCGTTGCACTGACCTCATCCACCATGCCTGTCAGCAGGCTGCTGCCATTACGAGAGAATGGCTAGCCACAGGTATGGGTCAAACCATCCAGCCCCCACTGACACATGCCGAGGAGCTCCTCGCCCACCAGACAAGCCATGAAGTGGAAGACAGCATTGTGGAAGTGTGTGCCACCCAAACAATGGATGAGGATCATGCAGGTAAGGCCCCAGTGCACATCACTAGAACACTGTTGCTTATCCATCTTTATCCGTAAAGTATCTACATACATATGTCAGATAAAATAGTATGTTGCTGGAGTGTAGTAATGCACAGATGTGCATAATCCTTAGTACTGTGGTTTATACTGCTGATGTGCTGAAATGAAGCTTCCACCCTGTACCAATGCCACAGGTATGCCTACTGACATTACTTCTCTCCCACAACTATTTAGGTCCCTCTGGTGTACAACTGAGACAGCAGCCTGTAGCTAGAGAGTATGGTGCTGTTTTGTTCAGGTTTGCCAATACACTGGCCATGTGAAGGCCATGCTGTTTGCCATGCACAGATTTAACACACCTACACATTATGCATGCTGTACATATTCATTGTTGTTGGTGTTAACTGCGCTGCATCACAGTAGTCACCATGATGGCATATCTGCAGGGTATGTAAGACTTATGCAGTATACCTCACAACCTGTCAGTGCAATATGTGTGGACAGAGATAAACAAAATGGTGGGACAAATGGCATCTAGTAAGGACATGTATGAAACATTACCCTTATACAGTGGATACAAAAGTGTATACACCATGGCAATTGTTCCTATAATATACAATGGCAGACTACAGTAACACATTCCACACCTTTTACAACCTGTAATGTTGCCCTAACATGATCAATGAATGTGTAATATAGACTCTCATATTAGGACAACAAATATGGGGTATACAAACCTTACAAAACACTGGAAGCATATGTATGCGCACACTCCAAATGACATATTGTGGAGGCAGCTTGTCATGTACTGACAGCATTCACTCTTCTTGAGTACACACCTGCCATCAAGTACAGGGCCACAGTGTCACACCAAGTAATGGTGTGTTGTCCAAGATGTATGTCCATGACATTTGCCCAGTTGCCTACAACAGAAGCAGTCATGGCTTGCACACATCTTACAAAGCATGAAATGGATACCATATCTGAAAGGTAGGAGTAAGGAGTGAGAAAAGTAACCTTACCTCACCTTTGCATATACCATGGCAAACAGAGCAGTCAGTGATCTAGAGGTGTATTAAATATGGGACAACAGTGATGCAGACAATAAACAGATGCCCATCCAAAACAGATGACAAAACATGTTGCAAACAGGTCATGGAGGCTGGCCAGAGACATGCAGGAACACTGATGGAGTTGCAGGAATGTCTAGCAAGTACTGCCTGTGTAGTATCTATGTCGAGAATTGGCAAGATTCTGCATAAATGTGGCCTATGGGTTAGCCTAATCAGATGGAAGATTTGTCCAACATGAAACGTCATCCAGGAATCTTTACAGGTAGCATAAGCATAACGTCAAGTTTCCCAAAGGCATGTATTGCAATGTGTAATGTTGTCATGAGACCAAGGCTCAAACCTACAGGCAGTATTCATAAAGATATGTGTGGTACATAAGCAACACCTCACTCCACATCAGGGCCAACATCCCCGACTTTTAGCATACTGGTGCCAGTGTACACCTTTAAGTTTGCTATTCATTAGCTGGGACTAGGCTAGTAGACATGATGGGTGGAATTTGGAACACTGCCAAATACCACTCATGTGTGACCCATAGTTGTCAGGCATCTGCAGTAAGGCAGCAGATGGGGAGGGGTGTCAACTTCAAACGCAACAGTGAACTGAAACATACATACAAAGCTAGCTAAGAATGGCTGTATCTGAACACAGTCAAGGTTATGAATTGTGCCAGACACAACCCAGACTCTACAGCAATAGTGAAGGCACTGTGTGCCCTCCAAGGGCTGTGCACATGAGCTTACCTTGCAATCTGGCAGAGTTGGGGGACCTTTGTAGGGCAGACAGACCAAATAATGCCAACTAAAGATGGGCCATGCTAGTATAACCCTTCCAGGAATAGTGACTGCTGTAGTTCACTTAACAGGTGCTTCAACAAACCATTGTTTTAAGGGTGTGCACATTTATGCAACCCAAATATTGTATATATCTCATTCAGCATCTCCACGACTAACACATTTTTTTGATACTGCATTGGATTGCACAGGTCATATGTCACATATCAGATGCGTGTAATGTTATCAGATGCAGTATTGTGGCCCCATTGTATATCATAAAAGAGGCTGGCATGTCAACAGGGATGTGTACACTCCTCATATCCACATGAAGCTTTGAAGGTTGTCGGTGTAGCTGGATTTTATTGCACATACATGCATTGCTGATGATGAGATTTGCAAATCAAAGGTCAGGCATTAATTATTGACATCAGAACTCATATCATCCCAGTTATGTGTCAGACAAACACAGAGTGGCTGTGAGAAACAGAGCAAACATAACTGCCAGACATCTGCACATTCAGCAATGGTCTGTACACTTGTGAGGTATGGTGCACAGTACATGCCAGTGTGCCATACAGATGCACAGTAATAATGTGTACATGGATGCAGTGTGTCCCAGGGGATGGGACATCACCTACTAACACAACTCATGCATCACAGAGATGTATATTGTTGGTAATGAGGATTACGAATGTCTGCCATGCATGCTGTTGAGTGCCATATATCATGTATGTCAACTGTCGAGTAATGAAAGGTCTGTGCAATATGTTTGTGGCACATTACCTGTAAGTGTGTGTGTGTGTGTGTGTGTGTGTGTGTGTGTGTGTGTGTGTGTGTGTGTGTGTGTGTGTGTGTGTGTGTGTGTGTGTGTGCGTGTGTGTGTGTAGAAGTAAACCATAATGTACAGGTCTTAATTTAGATGTCTTGTATGCCCCACACAGGTGGCGAGGTGGGTGAGGGCCCTTCTGCAGGCAAACTGATGTTAGTCTCCATACAGACTCTGACAATGATGATAGGCATAGTAAGGCAGAGGCAGGGTTGTCAGGGGCTGCATCTGTGTCATTATCCACCCCATCCCCGCACACAGTCACAATGCCCACACATGCCTCACGACCAGTGGCCATAGATGAGGGACAGTTTGCAGGTGGTGTAATGGGACAGGAACATGTGGTGACTATGACAAGTGTGTCTGTACACAGCAGCCATAACCAGATGACTAGTGGGGTCCCACACAGGCTGATGGACCGGGTGCTTATAGAAGGGCTGCTGGCCATCATGCCTGTGGCAGAATTACCACAGCAGGTGTCATGAGACGCATGTTTTGGGCCATCATGGAGGCACAGGCATGTATGGAATGTTACACCAGATATGGTCTGAGGCTCCAGTGGGCTACTCTTCCTGCTGTATGTGACCACATCCATGATCATGCAGATGCCCACCGTTATTTTGCAGGGGTCATGGATAGACAGTTGGGTGAGATGGCGCGAATCCTCAACCATTTGGTATCTGTGGCAGAGCATGTGGTGGGAGTATGGCATTGGCCATGTGGATGTACGTCAGAAACACCAGCAGGTGGATGTCTATGTGGATGTGCGACATCTCACTCCTGCTCCCGTAGTGGCAGTACCAGCAACATCACTACAGGGAGGGGTGCTGTCCACATCTTAATGCAGCAGGTCACATGCATGTGGTCCTGGCTAGTCCCAACAGGAATGCAGATCCAGCAGACAAATGGCATTATCAGGGGAGAGTACCATAACTTGGCTTCTGCCTGATTGTGCCCGTGCAACCCCTGGCAGGTGCAGTTTCTGTGTCCATGGCCAGACATAGTGAACTGTACACCTTGCCATGTACGCTACACAGCTGTCCAACATACACCTGTATAGGGCAGCCACATGGCAGAACTATGTGAATCCATACACACACACATCACCATCAAAGCTAGGGCACCTCCATGCTTACACACACCACGTCTGCACAGGCCATTTAATGAACAACCCTCTAACCTACACACATGATGTCAACCAAATGGCTCAGCCAAGGCCTCTGGCATACTCACACCACACCCAGTGCATATGATGATACCTGTGCCACATCCCTGTTATCCATACCATTGATGCAGGTACATGCTAATATGGTTCTGACAGTTTAGCAATGTAATGCTGTTTAAAGTGTTGTCAGCTGGAATGTTTCATGCTTACACATCAGGGTGTGTAACTGTCCAGCTATGATGTACTATAGCTGTTATTAACACTGACTGAATGTGGTCTCCATAATGTATTCTGTTTGTGTTCTAGGTGTCTGTGTGCCAGAAGGATGTTGATCTGATGTCCTTTTCTACAAGGTGTGTGGCACTGTGGTAACATATTGATTGTGTCATATCCTGGGTACAGCTGAACACAAGTGAAAGGTCTGTATAACAGTTACTGCATGTGCCACATGGCTGATAGGTCTGAGGGGTGTATACAGGTGAGTGCATGGTGGCTGATGTAAGCAGCTCTAATACAGTGGACAATGGTAAGTGTACTGAGTGGCACACAACAAATGTTTGTGAATAACACACAAAAAAGGCTTTTGTGTTGATGCAATACACAGAGAATACTGTTCACATGGATGTACTTCATTGTGCAGAGAACTCATGTTGGCATTTGTAATTCCACCAAGACCAAATTGCCAAAACATCACATCAGTAAATAATCAGTCCGTCAAATTTAATTTAATTGGAAATGGTACTGGCAGGGTATATGTCCTTTTCCCCAATGTACTGGAATCCTGGAGTTGGTATACATAGTTGTGCTGGTTTGGGGGGCACAGCCCCCCCCACACACACACACTGGAGGGTGTGGAGGTGGTGTAGAACCACACATCAGATCAACATCCTCAACACTAAGGTCCAAATCAACAAACACAAATCTATAAACATTGTATGTATCTATGTTCCCTCAGGTGACAACACAAATACCTTGGAGGATATCCTCCAATGGCTGTCCAGTAACTGCCCCCAGGAAACTTATTCTCAGGGACATTAATATCGACTGGAATACTTGCTCTTCAGATTTCCCCTCCACCCATATAAGTTTGCATGGTTTCTCCCAGATGATCTTTTCACCTATCAGAATCAATAAGCCTAACAATAATGAAAGTATCCTAGACTGGATATTAATAAACAACCTACCCCAGATATGCCAAACAGGTACCCTACCTGAAGACTTTAGTGATCACTCCCTCACCTATATAATCAGAAAAAGAAATTACATCCCTCATCAGTCTACCTTTAAAAACATTAGAAATACTAAGAACTTTATTCAGACTAAATTCCAGAATGAACTTAACTCATGCAACTGGTCCAACCTAACACTA
Organism: Protopterus annectens; assembly: GCF_019279795.1. Taxonomy (NCBI): domain Eukaryota; kingdom Metazoa; phylum Chordata; order Ceratodontiformes; family Protopteridae; genus Protopterus; species Protopterus annectens. Next base: position 1,149,453,272 of record NC_056727.1, read on the forward strand.
CTTCCACTAGATAAAGCAGTCTCATACTTTAACTCTACATTTCTTGCTATCCTGGACAACTATGCTCCCAAACATACTATTAGAACCAATACCAAAGATGCACCATGGCTGTCCAATGATACAAGACAAAAGATTATTAGTAGAAACAAAGTGTGGACCGCCTGGAGAACCACTAAATCCCCAAAAGACCACCTCATATGTAAACAACTGAGGAATGATACTAAGACGTCTATTATGCTAGACAAAAAGAGATAATACTGCAATCTACAACAAAAACACCAAAATCAGCCGCAAAAATTCTGGTCAGGCATAAATAAACTTCTCCACCCAGGTCAATCAACTACCCCTTCCCCCCTAACTACCCTTCAACAACCTCCTAAAATTGTTGCCACAGCTTTAATACTTTCTCTACTGAAACAGTGCAAACCCTAGCCAACAAACGATCTCCCAATACCCCAATTATCACCAATCCCACAAATGATAGTACAATCCCCTTCAATTTTGATCCATTACCAACATCTTTTAAGTCCCTACTTAAGAAAATGAAACCAACCACCCTTCTCAGCAGACCTTCTACCTGCAGAATATCTCCAAAAAGCAGCTAATTAAATAGCATACCCCATTTCAATTTTAATCAATAATACCATTCTTGAAGCTTATATCCCCTCCATCTGGAAAACCTCCCACATAATTCCTCTACATAAAGGGGGAAATTCCATCAAACTTTCAAATTACAGGCCTATAGCCATTCTGACTCCCTTGGTTAAAATAATGGAAAAATGTATCCATAAGCATTTTCCTGCCTATCTGAATCAAAATATTTGCCTAGCCCCCTTCCAGCATAGATTTAGACCCTGTCATAGTACAACCTCAGTCCTTTTCTCCTTCTCTCACACAATACATCAATACCGTAATGACAACAAGCTCTCCTCTGCCCTCTTCCTAGACCTATCCAAAGCATTCGATATGGTAAACCACCAGTTACTCTTAGACACACTAAAATCACTCCCTATAGATAACCTAGCAATTAAATGGCTTCATCCTTACCTAAGTGACAGACAACAAGCTGTACTATGGAAGGATAATCTATCATCCCTTTTGCCAGCCAGCCATGGAGTCCCTCAAGGATCTATATTAGGTCCCCTCCTAGTTTCCTTATTCATTAATGACCTGCATAAAGTCATCCCAAATGCAACTTGCATACAATATGCAGATGTCTCCACCTTAATCTGCTCTGCCACCTCTGCCACAGATCTACACGCTTTATCACAAATCACTTTCAACAAAGTAGAGAACTGGCTCACAGGTTGCAGACCACTATTAAACCCAAACAAAACCAACCTATTACTCTTCTCCCCCACTCACAAAATCCCTCACCATTTCTCACAATGACATCTAGCAATGGCACCATAATTTCCTCAGAACCTTGTACTAAACTACTGAGAGTAATCATCAACAACAACCTTAAGTTCAATGCTCACATAGACAAAACTATTAAAACAGTAAACAAAAAAAAAACTGGGCTCTTTATACAGGATTAAGCAATTCCTAACCCCATCTTCTAGAACTGTTATTGCCCGTACACATCTGCTATCAACCCTTCTTTATGCCTCACCCATCTGTGCTAACCTAAGCAAATCAAACCTCAATAAATTGACTAGCTGCTACAAAATTGCCAGATTTGCCACAGGGTCAGCCTATAGAACCTATCACTGTGTTAACCTTCAGTCATTAGACTGGCTAGAATTACCCAACCAACTGTAACATAACCAACTAATAGTTGTTCATAAAATTCTCCACCAACCAGACAGTATGCCCATACTGAAAAATATTATCACCCTCTATAGTAACCTAAAGACCCTTCACTATTCCAACAAAATACTAGTACACACTGTTAAAACCAACAACTCAGCTGGTGCATCACTATTCTCCAACTCAGCCAGAAAAAAACTGAAACCTTCTTCCTGCTAAACTCAGCAAAGACCCCTCCTTATCCCAATTCAAAAAAATCTCTTAAGAAATACCTAAAAAGCATTGACTCTGTCCCTGTACAAACCCTGACTAACCTACACACAAACAGAATCTATACATGAGAATCTCTTTACAAGAATAAACCTCTGATCCTCTAACTGTTTATAATTTTGTATATCTCTCTCCGACTGAAAGATTTAAAGTTAAGATGATACCATGTAAGTTAACCACCTTTTGTTAGAATTTCCCTCTTTCTAAGATAAAATCACTATTTCTTTCTCAGATACTAACTTCCAACCCATCCTGTGTGTATTTGATTAAAAATTGTGCCTGTCTGTATATATTGTTAAACAAATTTCAATTTTGTGATAATTCACTGTTATAATTTCACTGTAATTACACTAGTTATGTACACTTGGAGCTTTTCTCTCTGGGCCTCCACTGAAAATGGACCTGTATCCAGTCGGACTTTCCCCGGTTAATAAATGTAAAATAAATAAAAAAATAAAATTAACCATTACTTAACCTCTTAACATAAACTAGACAGTATAACAGCACACTAAGTATTCCAACTCCAGTATCACTGTACAGCTGTACAGTGAGGAAAAAGGCATTTCCACATCCACTACTATTCTTGATGGAATGATTTTCCACAAAATGATTGCTTTGCAATGTTACCATTTGCCAGTTAGTTCTCAGACAGATGATCTCCTGGGAAATATATTTTCTGCAAACTGAAGTAGATCCCTTCACATACACCCACACTTACTTGGCAACACTGAGACTAGAACCACTACATAGGTACTTATTGCTACTAATGTGTTTGGCCTTAATTGCACACACCACAGAGCTTGTAGGGTGAGGTGTGTCCCGAGATTCTTGTAAAGTGAAATCACCAGGCCTTGTACAGTATGGTAATGGGGGAATGTACTGGGTGTTAATGGACAATACATAGTATAATATACTGTCATATACACAGTGACAAACACATACAGTTTTAGACACATTTGACATACATGGGTTTAGCAGTGCTGACTACCTTATCAGTGAGTCCATACTGTTACAAAGTTTTTGATCCCAGCACATGCATCATTGGGCTGAAGAGTGTCATCAGTTACCTGTATGGATGATGGTCACAGCGGTTCTCATACAGTGGACCTTGGGACATGTACTGGGGGTACCATGGTGTAAAGACAGTATACCCAACACCCCCACCCCACATTGGATATTGTACTCACTGAAACCCATGATAATGATCTGACATACCCACAATCACACATTGGCCAGGACTGCAATACAAGCTCTTGTCTATTTAATTATTGCTACTAGAGGGATATGCATTTATTGCACACACCACAGGGGTAGTAGAGTCAGGATTTTGTCATGGCTTTATTAATGTCAACAACATCACCATCCCTTATAATGTATGACAAGGTTTAGTGTATTTAGAGGATGTGGCCTCGGAATGCTATCTCCTACAAATATGCACACTCACAGTTGCACACACATACATACACACACACACACATACTCACATTTGCCAGGACTCAGAGGGTAACCCATGCCTATCTACCCATTTGTAAAACACCAAAACACTGTTATACCCAGTAATGCATACAAACACATTTGTCAGTACTGAGGTCCATAGGTGCAGGTGTTCTAGGTGTGTACCAAGCTAATGTCCATGGAGAGATGAGAAGAGTAGGGCATGTGCATACACTGGTATCATAGCACCTGATATTTGTCATCAGGCTATCCATCAACTGATGCCACTTGAGTGATCCCCAG